>NC_046659.1:129533951-129538793 GCF_010883055.1 Belonocnema kinseyi | reverse complement strand
TTCCCGATTGAATTTTCGGTTCCCTGTCTACAATGTGCTGATGATGCCTAACATGTTCTTTGCCGGCATTTCTTCTATGAATACATAACAAACTAAAAACAACTGGGGACAAACGTCCTAAAGCCCTTTTGGTTGTTATGACATTTCGCTTGGGCCGTATAGGGCTGGCCGAGATGTCGACAGACCAAATTCCTCAGGCTGTTTAGTCTTTCCTTTCTCTCCATCTATTCCGCATGGTTCATATTGCGAACCTAAGTACCCACTTCTAACTATCTACGAAGTAATCATTAGGGCACCCGATTTCTCTTGAAGTTTATGTAGGACAACATACTTCTGAACATTTGTTCTATTACGCTATTTGAAAATATCGGCATAGACCACTTGTGGAGCACACCAGCACGAAACTATCAGATACATGAAAGCCCCGCGGATTGTGGTCCGTTTGCCATGGGGATCGGAATGCACTCTACTCATTTGGTAGAAAATTTCTTCAACACCACAACGTATACTACTTGTAACCAGTTTCATTTGTCTAAAATAGCCCCCTAACGTCCCACACGATTACTGTTAACAGGAAAAGCAATAGTGAATTCTTGTTGCAGGTAATTTCAAAGTGGATAAAATAGAACTGATTTCAAATCGTAGATTTCAACTATTTATGTCTTACGGTCCAATTGTAAATCAAAAATAAATTAGAAGTCAAAAAAAAATCTTCTTCGAAACTCAGATATTCATTTAATATAAAAACTCCTTTTCATCGACCTTACATTTCGGTACACATGAGAACCTTTTTTAAAGGTTCTTCACCTCAATTGATGATGGTTCAAAATAGTCAAACAGATCAAATTTCAGGCAAAAAAACATTTAAATCAATTGTTTAAAAAAAAATTAATTAAAATTTAGTCATTTAGAAGTCTCAAAAATACTGAGACTTTAATCGATTAGACTAAATTTTTTTAAAATATTGTGAGAGAAACCCAAATTAGCGTAGGTTAGGACGGATCTCTGTTCGTCCGTCCTAGCCTACGCTAATTTACTTATTTTACTTTCTTTACTTACTCCTACTTACTTCCCCCCCTTCCCTCTCATACTCCCTCCTCTAATCATATGGATACCTCTCCTACTCAATAATTTACCTTTCATTTGTTTGGGACTTTAAGCAATTGTCAATTTGCCGACGGCTATCGCTGAATTTTTTCCCCTATACTGCGCTTCTCGGCGATGAATTCCCCTCCGGCGCTGCTGGATGAAAGCTTGGTCAGTATATTTTCCAACGCAATAGAGCATTCTTATTAGCAATTAAAATTTTAAATAGCTGGCCCAGTGAGGGAATAAGATTGCCCGCATGCCCACATAGTTTTCATGTGTTGCTGGAGTTTATAAAAAATTTTTTTTCGAATTGCAGAGTGAATATTTAGCAAAATTTTTGGGACATGTCAATACTACATATATATATAAAATTTGTAATGTTGCAGGTTTGACCTGCAAATTATTTTTATCTGTTCTCTGTCTTATTTATTTGTAAACAGCTCTTCCCCTCTTGGAGCAAATTTCCATTTAAAAAAACAGACCATTGAGGCTCGAACAAGGGCCAACCTATCTTATTTCTTTTAATGTTTTCTTTTATTTCTTTTTAACATGTTTTATATTTATATTTTTTGTAAAACACACTCTCATGGGATTTTCATAGGAAAAACGAGTAAGTCACTCTTGTTAATTATTTTGAGTTTGCTTCTGTTTTTTCTTTTTTTTGTGAAATTCACGGAGTTTCGAGTACGAGAGGGTAATGGAGGAGAGATTTGTTCTTCCCTGGAGCATCGTTGTTTTTATCGAGGACCAGCGCTACGAACAACGAGAAAGCAGGGCGGGTTGAAGTCGCCCAGGTGCAGGCGCAACCGTAGGTTGTTTACCGGGGGTAGAATGTGGATGAGATTCCCGCATTTCAAATCCTCATGAGAGCAAGAGTAGTTTAAAGTACTTGTGTCTTTAGTGTTCGCCACAGAGTCGCTAATCTTGGGATTTATTCACCCATTTTTTTGTTGAGATCTCAATTCTGGAATTGTGGAAGCTGGGAGTTCGCTCAACAACCTGTGGTAAAGGTGGGCGGCTTTAAAAGTTTTATTTTTCTTTGTTTCTGGCGTCAATGGACGCGGAAATAATCGCTAACGTTCTGTTTTCTCCAGGGCGTAATTTATTCTAGCCTAAAATTTTTTTCTGGTTTGCTACTTTTTTATTTTTAATATTTAATGTAATATCTATTTAATAAAGACTGAAAAAAAATTTTTCTCCTTTCAAAACTTCGTAGTTTTTTTTTGTTTGTTTTGGTATAGTTGTAAATAGATTAAATTTTATAAATTATATAATTCACACAAACAATAACCAGTGTTTCTTTTGTTTCGTCTTATTTCGAGACCTTTCAATTCTTTTTCTTGAATTCGGATTTTTAGGTACCTACGCCACTCTGCCAGAACAATGAGCTTGACTATTTAAAATAAACATATGTTTTAAAAAAATAGTTTATTTTAGGAACAGCAGGTTTTTTTGTGCGTTAAAATAATTTCCTTCAGTGCGGCAAACGTGATGTTTGTCTGGCGCCTGTTAAAAATAAATTAATAGTCCTGGGGGAAAATTGTTCATTAAAAGTTTTGTTGTGTTTATTTGAATAAAATGAAATGAATAAGCGAGAATCTTCGTTTTAAATTGAACAATTCAAAATTTTGATCCGTTTGCTCTTACAGATATAGATTCGAGTAAAAATGTCACTTCAGTTCCCTCGGTCACTAGAGTATATTTAGAGTCATATTTTGTTTGAGTTCACAGTTTTAACACTGCAAAACAATTTAAAGCATATAAAAGTTTGGAAGCTTCTAAATTTTATGAAGCTGGTTTTGTGGTGTATATTGGGTCAGTCAAAACACGGTTCGCCACAGGTAAGAATGCTCTATGCTTCTTCTTACCGAGAATGCGTCGCTAAATACGGTCTTGTTTAAAATGAATAACTTAGGTTTTTTCTTTTCTGATTTCAAAATGTAGTTGAATGATAGAGGTATCAATAAACTGAAATTTCCAAAGTAAAAAATAATCAAAAAAATGGTTTAATGATTTGCAGTAAATTTTCCTTTATTGAAAGAATTTGCTTGAAAAATTAATGAGTTAGCCTAAAATAAATATTAAATGGGTTATGAACATGATTTATATTTCAATGATATTATACTATATTCATAATATTTTATTAATATATGTTTAATTTTGTATATTTGATAAGAAAAATATAATTGTACTATAAATATATTGATGGAAAATTGCACAGAAATCAATGTTAATTTTGAGCTAATTATTTAATTAATGTTACAGATTCTTTAAATAGAATGAAAGTTATTGTAACACGTTTTTTAATATTTTATGTTTATTTTTGTACTTGGGTAATGTTACTTCATCAATAAGAGACGTTCCATCAGGTAAAAAGATGCATGCCAAGAAATAAGGGAGTTTACAAGCCGCTCGGCTAGGCAATGCATCTTTTCAGCTGAAAAATTATATTTTTTGTTTGGAAATTAACCTATTTATCAAGTCGTTTTTTTTCTTCAACGTTTATTTTACTGATTGAAAACTCATCTTTATGCTTGGAAATTCATTTTATTTTAATGGAAATATGAACTATTTTTTTATAACCCCTTTTTTGCGCAAAACATTTTTTAAAATGAAAATTAAACTATTTCATTCACTGCATAAAAATTCATATTTGTTAATTCAGAATTCAACTATATGGATAAAACTTGATGTATTTTGTTAAAAATTCCTCGTCTTTCGGTAGAATACTATTCTTCGTGTTCAAAAATTTTGAAAAGTTTACTGAAATTGTTGATAATCTTTAGGTTTTTTGTTTAGTTTTTTTTTTTTTAATTGAACATCCAACTAAATATTTAAATAATCCGTTTGTTTAACATTATCTTTTTTATTTTAAAATTTATCTTCTTTGTTGAAAATTCTACTGTTTCTGTGGAATATTATGCTTCGTTTTTGCAACTTGTTGCAAATTTAGCGATTTTGTTGAAAATTGTTACACTCCCCGTAATTGAGAACCACTCTAAGCAATTTGTCAGGAATGAATCCCCGCCTCTGTTTACAAAAGCGTAAACCAGACTGGGCAAACCTTTCGCCTAAGTTGCTTTAGAGTGGCTGTTAAACGACCTTGCTTTCTCCCAAACAAACACGACCTTTAACGTGTTGATACCTAGGGAAGAGAGAGAGGTATCGACTCACACCTAGCGCATCTGTGGCGGAAGGTTTTCTCCATCACGCGCCAGGCACGTGAATCTGAATCAGTGATCCCAGGTCTGAAACGAGACGTGGTCCAATACTATGACACGTCTATGTCCGTGTGAATATGGTAGGAGACGATATAAATGCCTGCGTTGCGCGCGCAACCCATTTCTCCTCTTCTGAATTTGTAAACTTGAAGGTGCACGATTGCCGGTCGGAACACTTCGGCTGTTCTATTTATATCTCTATCTGCTTTAAAATAAAATGAAGAGATTGGGATTTTAATATTTTCAGACTTCGATGCTGGGCTGGCGATTCTCATGATTTGAATACTTCGCGCGCCTCTTTATATGTGTGTATTTTGAGGTTACGTTACTTCAAGTATAAAATATAAATTATATAAATATTAATACTATTATATATAATTAAAAATTTGTCATAAGGACAACCGCAGGATTTCGCCGGGAGTGGGTGCTTATCTGAAAAATTGCACCCGCTTCCAGCGAAATCGCGGTAAAATTTCAGCCACAACCACGTCTCACAACCGTGAGATAGGTGGTTACAGTATGTAAAGGAATC
>NC_046659.1:129530890-129533851 GCF_010883055.1 Belonocnema kinseyi | reverse complement strand
AAAATACTTTTTTTAACAAGGTTTTTCAATTATGGTTGCAAATTTAACTATTTGGTTCAAAGTTTAACTCTTTGATTGAAGACTCATATTTATTCGCTTAAGCAATTCAACTTTTTGTAGATAATTCGTCTTTTTGACTTTAAAATTGAATAATTTCGTTTAAAATTCATGTATTTTATTTGAAATTTGTCTTTTTTGTAGATCATTAATTTTCTTGGTCGAAAATTCATCTGATTGGTTGAAAATTCAACAACATTGTTGAAAATACATTTTTTTCGTTAAAAATTATTTGTCTTTATCTGAAAATGTAACTATTATACGATTGATTAAAAATTAATCGTATATATTGGTTAAGTTTAAAAATTTTTTTTTTATAGAACATTAATCTTCTTGGTCAAAAATTCACCTTTTCCCTTGAAAATTTAACAATTTTGTTTAAAATTCGTTTTTTCCTTGTTCAATTCAATTTTTTATCACAGCTTTTATCTGGAAATTCAACTATTCCATTTTTGGTTAAATTTTATCCTGTGAATTGTATTAGTTAAAACACCAATTATTTGTTAGAAAATTAATTTGTTTGTTTTCGATGATGACTTGAAATATTATGTCAGTCTAAAAAAATCTATTTTTAACCCGTTCAATGTGAAATTTTTTAATTAAAAAAAGAATATTTCGTTAATTATCAGCAATATTTGACCGTTCATTTAAAACAATCCACTACAAACAACTGTAAAAAACTATACAAATTTGAACAGAATGGTTCGAAATAGAAAGCCTTAAATTGTTAAATTTTTAGTGAGCTAAATTTTATGTTAAAACGCTACAATTTTAATTTAAAAAAAGATTCAGAATGAATTTAAAACTTGAAATTATTTCAAATAATTTGAAACACGATTTAGACTTTTGCAGCTTTAAAAAAAAAGCTTTTTGAGAATTGTACAGTATTTAAAAAGAACAACAAAAATTGTTGTGATTGCTGAGAACATTGAAAATGATTTTTTATTTTGACAAATAAATTTTAAGTGAGTATTTGAAAACATTTAAAAAAAAAGAAGCCGGAAGATTTTAAGGAAATTTTTTTATTTTGCATTTTTTTTTAATTTTAGGAAAAAATCTAATTAATCAACTTTCAACAAAATTATTTAATTTTAATGTCAAAAAGAGTATCATCTACAAAAAAGCTGAATTTGTAACCCAAAAATATGATTTTTAAACCAAAATTTTAATTGTCGACCAAATAGTTTAACTTTATATCAAATTGTTGACTTTAGCGCCCAAACATGCAATTTTAACCAAGAAGTAAAATTTTTAACAAAAAAATTAATTTGAAGACAAATAGTTGAATTTTCAACTATAATTATGAATCCTTAATACGAATAAATTAATTTTGTTACTAAGTACTTCAACTGTAAGTGAAAGTTAAAGTATTTGGTCGACAATTAAAATTTTGGTTGAAAAATCATATTCTGAATCTTTTTTTAAATTAAAATTGTAACGTTTGAACTTAAAATTTAGCTCATTACAAATTTAACAATTTAAGGCTTTCTATTTCGAACCATTCTGTTCAAATTTGTATAGTTTTTTACAGTTGTTTGTAATGGGTTGTTTTAAATGAACGGTCAAATATTGCTGAAAATTAACGAAATATTCTTTTTTTAATTAAAAAATTTCACATTGAACGGGTTAAAAATAGATTTTTTTAGACTGAAATAATATTTCAAGTCATCATCGAAAACAAATAAATTAATTTTCTAACAAATAATTGGCGTTTTAACTAATACAATTCACAGGATAAAATTTAACCAAAAATGGAATAGTTGAATTTCCCGATAAAAGCTGTGATAAAAAATTGAATTGAACAAGGAAAAAACGAATTTTCAACAAAATTGTTCAATTTTCAACAAAATTGTTCAATTTTCAAGGGAAAAGGTGAATTTTTGACCAAGAAGATTAATGTTCTATAAAAAAAAAATTTTCAAACTTAACCAATATATACGATTAATTTTTAATCAATCCTATAATAATTACATTTTCAGATAAAGACAAATAATTTTTAACGAAAAAAATTTATTTTCAACAATGTTTTTGAATTTTCAACCAATCAGATGAATTTTCGACCAAGAAAATTAATGATCTACAAAAAAGACAAATTTCAAATAAAATACATGAATTTTAAACGAAATTATTCAATTTTAAAGTCAAAAAGACGAAATATCTACAAAAAGTTGAATTGCTTAAGCGAATAAATATGAGTCTTCAATCAAAGAGTTAAACTTTGAACCAAATAGTTAAATTTGCAACCATGATTGAAAAACCTTGTTAAAAAAAAGTATTTTTTTTTACCAAGTAGTTCAACTCTTATTGAAATAATCGACTTTTAAACCCAAGAAGATGTACAGTTCATATTTTAACCAAACAATTGCATTTCGAAAAGAGTATTATCTACAAAAAGCTGAATTTTTAACCTAATTTAAAGGCAAGTAGTTGAATTTTCAACTATAATTATGAATCCCTAATAAGAAAAAATTAATTTTTTTAATAAGTAGTTTAACTTTAAGTGAATAATTGAATTTTTCACCCAAAAATTATGATTTTAATTTTTAAGAATACAGTTGCATTTAAAACAAAACGACTTTGCAACCAAAAAATATAAACAGTTGATAATTCAACCGAAAAATGTAATTTTTAATCAAAAAGTATAAATTTTCCATAAAGCAATTTAATTTCTACAAAGAAAGACGAATTGTTAACAAAATACATGACTTTATAACCGAAAATTGTATAGATTAATTGTCAGTTTCAAAAATGCATTTTCAAGGAAAGAGATGAAGCTTCAACTAAAAGAAATAAAAATTTTAGCAAAGTAGTTAAACTTTTGATAGAAAAGAGAACTTTTTTTTACAAAATATTTACATTTTCAATAAAATAATTAATTTTTCAATCAAATAATTGAGTTTTTAT
>NC_046659.1:129529776-129530790 GCF_010883055.1 Belonocnema kinseyi | reverse complement strand
TTGGAACGTTTTAAAATACTCTCAAATATTTCGAAACCTTCAAAATATTTTGAAAGACCTTGGCATCTTTTAAAGATTTCTAAAGTACTTTGGAATTTTGTTACATAACCCTGCTAAAAATGTTTAAATTCTTTGAAATTCCTTTAAATTATAAAAATAAGTTGAAAATTCCTTATGATCTTCCAAAACATCCTCAAATATTAAAAATCCTTAAAAACCTTTAAAATCTTTTTAAAAATTTTAAAGCTCTTGAAAATATCTTACAATTCAATAAATACCCTGAAATATTTCAAATCCTTTAAAATCTCACACTAAATTATTAAAATAATTTGAAAATTACTTGAAATCTATTAAAATATTCTAAAATATACATCAAATCCTTTAAAATATCATTCTAAATTACTGTGATCAATTGAAAATTCCTTGGAATCTTTTAAAATTCTCTCAAATTTTTCAAATACCTAGAACTTTTTATAAAGATTTCTAAAGTATTTAAAATTTTTTTAAGTAACCCTTTTAAAATTACTTAAATTCTTTGAAATTCCCTTAAATTATAAAAATCAGTTGAAACTTCCTTGATATTTTTCGAAATATGTTCAAATGTTTAAAATCCTTAAAAATCTTTTGAAATCTTTTAAATTTATTAAAGCGCTTAAAAATATCTTGAAATTTGAAACATACCCTGAAATATTTTTTGAAATGTCAAGGAATTTTTAACTGATTTCCATAATTTATAGGAATTTCAAAGAATTAAACCAATTTTAAAAGAGTTATTTAAAAAAAATTTTAATACTTTATAAATCTTTAAAAAAAATAAGTTGTAGGTGTTTCAAAAGGCTTTAATGCATTTGAAAAATTTTAGAGAATTTTAAAAGATTGCAAGGAATTTTCAATTGATGACAGTAACTTAAGTTTGAAAAATTTTAAAGATTTCAAAAGATTTTTAAGGATTTTAAATATTTGAGCATATTTTTAAAAATGTCTAGGAATTTTCAACTGATTTTCATAATTTAA
>NC_046659.1:129528339-129529676 GCF_010883055.1 Belonocnema kinseyi | reverse complement strand
AAAAAGCTGAATTTTTAACCTAATTTAAAGGCAAATAGTGGAATTTTCAACTATAATTATGAATCCTTAATAAGAAAAAATTAATTTTTTTAATAAGTAGTTTAACTTTAAGTGAATAATTGAATTTTCCACCAAAAAATTATGATTTTAATTTTTAAGAATATAGTTGCATTTAAAACAAAACGACTTTGCAACCAAAAAATATAAACAGTTGATAATTCAACCGAAAAATGTAATTTTTAATCAAAAGTATAAATTTTCCATAAAGCAATTTAATTTCTACAAAGAAAGACGAATTGTTAACAAAATACATGACTTTATAACCAAAAATGGTATAGATTAATTGTCAGTTTCAAAAATGCATTTTCAACGAAAGAGATGAACCTTCAAGTAAAAGAAATAAAAATTTTAACAAAGTAGTTAAACTTTTGATAGAAAAGAGAACTTTTTTTTACAAAATATTTACATTTTCAATAAAATAATTAATTTTTCAATCAAATAATTGAGTTTTTATCCAAACGAGATGAATTCTAAAATCACCAATTTCTTTAATTTCTTTCAAATGCGGATCAAGATTTAAAGAAGACTATTATAATATAACATAATTATAATGTTATAATTAATAATATATATATAATAGTATTAATATTTATATAATTTATATTTTATACTAGAAGTAACGAAACCTCAAAATACACACATATAAAGAGGCGCGCGAAGTATTCAAATCATGAGAATCGCCAGCCCAGCATCGAAATCTGAAAATATTAAAATCCTATTCTCTTCATTTTATTTCAAAGCAGATAGAGATATAAATAGAACAGCCGAAGTGTTCCGACCGGCAATCGTGCACCTTCGAGTTTTGAAATTCAGAAGAGGAGAAATGGGTTGCGCGTGCAACGCAGGCATTTATATCGTCTCCTACCATATTCACACGGACATAGACGTGTCATAGTATTGGACCACGTCTCGTTTCAGATCTGGGATCACTGATCTGAAACACTGCAGCCATGACTTCTCTCTCACTTCTCTAAGCGTGGAAAGCGGCCAGAGGTCGCCAACCACGTAATCGATACGTAAAAGGGAAAGACTCTTTTAAACTTTTAATTTTCAAGTTGCAATTTTTTTCTCTTCTTTAAATAATTTCAATTTTTTTTTACCAATCAGGTGTTAGAAAACAAAAGGATGAGCCCTTATGTTTTTCTTATGTGTTATATTTATTTTTTGTCTCTAGCTGCATGATTACCACTGTGAGTTCGTATGTAAGCCGAAAATGCACGATTCGACCTCGGAGTTCTGCTGTACGATGATTGCCGATCTGAAGGCTTCGGAAGACT
>NC_046659.1:129526887-129528239 GCF_010883055.1 Belonocnema kinseyi | reverse complement strand
CAAATTATTTTAATAATTTAGTTTGCTTTTTAAGCTTTTTAAGGATTTTAAATATTTCAGGGTATTTTTTAAATTTCAAGGAACTTTCAAGAGCTTTAAAAAGTTTTAAAGATTTCAAAAGATTTTTAAGGATTTTAAATATTTGAGCATATTTTTAAAAATTTCTAGGAATTTTCAACTGATTTTCATAATTTAAGGGAATTTCAAAGAATTAAACCAATTTTAAAAGGGTTATTTAAAAAAAAAATTAATACTTTATAAATCTTTAAAAAATTAAGTTGTAGGTGTTTCAGAAGATTTTAAAGAATTTGAAAATTTGTAGAGAACTTAAAAAAATTGCACGGAATTTTCAATTGATTACAGTAATTTAATATGACATTTTAAGGGATTTGATATATTTTAGGATATTTTAATAGGTTTCAAGTAATTGATACAAGCCGGGTTACGTGGGTGGTGGCTGAACCCGACTTGATCTAAAAGTGATGTTGTGGGTTGATAGGTGTTCGGTATGTGAGACGACGTGTCTCACGATACCGTGTGGAGGGCCGTTCGTACCCTCCTGGGTAGAGGCCACTAACCACTATACTTGGCCACTGGTTGCGGGTGGAGGGCCGTTCGTACCCTCGGGGGTAGAGGCCACTAACCACGTGTCCTAGCCTGCTGGTTGTGGGTGGAGGGCCGTTCGTACCCTCCGGGGTAGAGGCCACTAACCACGTGTCCTAGCCTGCTGGTGGTGAGTGGTGAGCCGGTTGTACCCTCCTGGGCGGAGGCTACTAGCCACGACGGCGAGCGAAACGAGACCTCTCCGACACCGGCACTAGTACGACAGAACGTACTATTGCCTTGGGGGTGGAGGACGAGGAGGTGGAGGAGGACGGCCTGCAGTCTTCTGGAAGACCGGCTTGCAGGGCGTAGCGGAGGGCGGCCAAGCGACGGCGGACTCGGGTGCGCTTGCCGGGACGGGGACGGGAAGTCTTCCCCTGACCAGGCATAGGTGGTGGAGAGAGGCAGGAGGTAGGCAAGGAAAGGAATGTCGGGTTGTTGAAAGAAGAAAAGCTAAAGGCGACCGGAGCTGCAAGAAAGCTTACCGATCTTGTAAGGAAGTAAAGAAAGGGCTACCGGAGCTGCAAGAAAGCTTACCGACCCAGAAAAAGTTGAATTATAGGAAAGAGTTCGAGGGGGGGCTGCGGAGAGCGTACCGTCCTCTGAAAATAGTAAAGAGTGCGGGCGGAGCTGCAGAGAGCTTACCGACCCTGAAAAAAGAGAGAGAGAGAGGACAGAGTTTGGCGGAGCTGCGGGAAGCGTACCGACCGGAATGGAAGTTGGAGTGAGAGAGAGAGAGAGAGAGAGAG
>NC_046659.1:129517257-129526787 GCF_010883055.1 Belonocnema kinseyi | reverse complement strand
TATTTACAAAGAGAGGTGATTTTTTGCTTGAAAAAATTCTTTAATAAAAATCGCTATGTTATATCCTATAGATGAAGGTCATAATCTGTCACGATTACGTAGGATATCAACAGGGCCTGTAGAACATAACTTTCGTGCAAGTATTAGCAATCAAGGCTCAAGTTCCAGCATTTCACGTTAGTATATTATCATTTTTTAAACTCACAAAAGATGGATATAACTCAAAAAAAATCTATATTTGATTTACCAGTTGCCAATAAATTATTTTCGTTGAATGACCTTGGCCCCTGGAAACATTTGAAACTAGTTTTGAATTTTATATTAGAAGATATATAATCTTATATGAAAACTGATTGAGACATTTTTTTTCACGGATAAAAATGTTGAATGTTTCCTAGCTTTGAAAATGAATCCAAAGAAACCGTTTCTTAAAAAACAATTTTTTTTTAAATTGATACATTTGTATAAATTTATTAGAATTTGCAAAATTTGTCAAAATTTATGGTAACTCATAAAAGTTTGCGGAAATTTATGGAAACGTGGAAACGTTCTCCCGGAAGCTTACGCAGTAGCTGAGTTTTTTAGATATACAGTGTATGCCTAAGTACATTCATAGGAGCTTACTCTGTGTAAATTTGAAAGTTACTCGAAAATTATTATCGAGAAAATAATGTAATAATAATGTAGTGACGAAAAATCGATTTACGTCGCATCTACATAAACTTGAAAAAAAATTGTTCTTAAATTTTTCATACGTTTGACTGAAATTTGAAATGAGGGGGGGTTTTGGGATAGCCGACTTTAAAGTTAATGAGAAAAGTAAAACATTCTAAATGGCGCATCCAATATTGCGTTCGAAATTGTTACATTTATACATACCTTTCGTAATCATTTTATAGGGATGTTTTCAGTGTCTCTGATTTTGAATCTGGCGTCGAAGGATACAAACTCAAAATCATGGATCCAATATAGCAAATATTTGTTGAAAAAAGTTTAAAATAGTGTATTACAAAAGAATCTCATTAAAATAGAAAATCCTTGAAAATATCTTTTCCCCAGGGTCAACGGTGTCTTCAGAAAGTACAAAAGAAATAATGAACGTATTCATAAATTCATCTTTCTTTATTAGTCTTCTAAAGTTGATTTTTTACACGCCATACATTTGTATACAAAATTTAGGAAAAAAATTTCTTTTCAATATTTTTTAAATTTAGAATTTAACTTAGCGTCTCTTTCAAGTCATCGTTATGTATGCATGAGCAAAAGTCTTATGTTTCCTACAATTTCAATAGACAATACGATGTCAAAATAGCATAATGCACTAAAAGTAAACAGAGCAGGGTGTCGAGATTTGAAAAATATATTCCCTTAATAGAAATTTCACATTTTGGTTAACATTTACTGATTTTGCAATAAGATTTGAGTTATTTTGAGCCTGGGCCAATACCAATTTTTGGAATTCGCTAAAAAAATCCTTGCCTAAAATCCCTCCTTGATATTTCACAGATATAGATACACCACGTCCACGACTCAGTAAGGATTTAAGAGGACTGCCATTGCGAAGAGAGCAAATAAGTGAGTACATAATGATTATTTAAACTAAAAAAAATGGTTGAGATTTAGAAAAAAATCAAAATAGTGCCTGCCTCGCAAGTTTATCGCGAGCCTAGGGCGCACAATTATAGCAGACAGAAATTTTGAACATTTCACTTTAAAATTATCATGGAAAAAATATTGATTATTTATTTTTTGAAGTCATTAAAATAAAATAATAAATATAGCAATGTGAACTTCCTAAATTCGGAATTTTCAACAAAATTCCAAAATTAGTAATATTTTACTTACTCGTATAACATGCGTAGTACGTAATTAAATTTTGTATTGGGTACCATCACTTTTTTGGTGTCTAAGTTTCGAAGGAAATAATATTTATATAACAACTTTTGTCGTCAAATAAGACTAGCTATCATTTACTGAATTTTAACTATACAATAATCTATTTCTAAAGGTTTGTTAACTTATCATTTGTGGGGAGGCCTCTGCACCTAAAACCGGGAAATGACCGAGAATTCTTTGCGACCGGAAATAGTCGAGGAATGAGTATGACTGTAAAAAAATTGGATTAAAAATGACAAATTAAAACTGTTTTAAAATTTTCGATTTGTTTAAATATGTATAAGTATTCATAATAAACAAATAAGTACTTAAAAATATGGAAATTTCGTTTGTTCGGTCGTATTTGGGTTACTAGGGGCGGGGCGGGTAATATATTATATATTGGGAGGAGAGCCTTATTGAGAGGCAGAGAATTACAAAGTCGCGAGGTGCTTAGCACATTGGTGGGGGAAGCGCGCTTACGAGTCAAATTTGCCCTACCATGCCGAGAGGCGCCCTATTGAGAGGCTCTACTGTATACATAATATACTAATAAACTCATCATCGCAGAGGAAAAAATTATTCTTAATTGTTGATAATTAGAGAATATGCAAACAAATTAATTATATACTGATGTGAATGATAAAGAAATTAATTAAGGAATGGACTGGTAAATTACTAAGAAATTCCACATCTAAGAAACTGGAAAATTGTTGTGCAAGATGAACTCGTTTCTATATCACCCCGGAGGTAGAATGTATTTTATCAGTCGAATTATTATCAATTATTGCATTAGTTTCCTCGTCACTTAAATTATTATTTAATTAATTTGTTAAGATATTATTTTATTATTAACAATTCACAATTCTTTTTTTCTTTGTGAGGATCAGTTTATAAATTTGTAGCACTCTTAAGATAAAATAATACAACTATATGACACTAATCCATTTAATAACAGTTCTTATAAATGATAATTAAGCAATGTAAAATCAATTTACGCAAACACAATTTTTTAACCTGTTTCAAAAAATATCTCCGGGGCGCGTGGGTGCCATTTTACAGAAAAAAACAAAGGTTTAATAAAAAACCAATGTGAAAGTACCATATACCTGCAACAAAAATTACCTTTGCCGTGTGAATGCTGCATATTAATGTAGGTCATTCGACGTTAAATTTTCACGTTCGTAAATTCTTAAATACATTTTAAGGTTAAAAATAGCCATGTCTAAATGAATTTTTCATTGTTAAATTGAGCCATTAGGTATTTCAGATAATGTAGGAATATCCAAGATGTTTGCCCACTGAGGGCCAAAACAGTAATACCAAATACATGGGACAAAACTTTATTTTTATAATAACTTTGAAAAAAATAATTTTTTTACGATAAGTGTACCTTGAAGATCCTCGACAAATATTTCTGATTTCTCTTTATTTATTTGTATTAAACTCCAAGCTAATGGTCCGAATTTGCTAAAAATCGAATGTAAGTTTAAGAGATCTCCTGAGTTTCGTATAAAAATCTCAAAAATCTTTGTACAATTTACTTAATCGTCGGCGTGACACGTGTCGCCAGTCAGACCAAGAATGAAAGTGACAGATTTTGTATAACGCGCCAAGACCGTCAACTCGCAGGATGCTTATGTCAGGGCGCGTTCAGAAAACCTCAAGTCGCAGCACAACTACCGGAGGAACTCGGAACCAAATGATCCCCTGCATCTTAGAGTCAGTTTGACAGTGAAATTCTAAATACATTATTAAATAACGGCGTAACCAGCATAATCAAAGAGTAAATTTGGTACTTTTAAGGTTTATTAAGGTATTATGTAGACCACGGGTTTATACGCTAAATCCTAAAACTGACAACGAAATAAAAGTTTTACCGTGCTTAATTACAGTGCGCCCAGCAGAGGAACAGTGAGCTAACCTCTAGTAATCAAAATATATACAATTTTCAATATCCTATTGCAATTTACGTCAGTAAATGAAGGGCATGCCACTCAAAATCTAGATCCCAATCTTCATGAGTCTTTAATAGGAAAAGTTTCATGAATCGTGATGTTACCAGCCTCGGCTTCGCGCGGGAAAGTTCAAATCAAGTGTGAGCAGAATTCCAAATCAAACTCAAATAACTATATTCACCGATCCATGCCCATAAATCTATTACCTATATGAGTAAATCGAAGGCTATTTATACGTTATGTTCCGCTGACACGTCAATAATCTAACCTCGACTTAAACTTCCCGGGACCTCACTCTGCAGCGAGCCAGATAGACACTACGATATACACTACGCGTGTATAATACATTTGGCGAAACTCTAATGATGTGAAAATTTCACGAGACTCCGGTAACTTCAATTTTCGAGCGGGAAAATTCCAAATCTGCGCCTGAAATATCAAATTGGCGTCAAATCTATAAACAAAAATCCATTACAATAAATCCAAAATCCACGTGAATCCATATATCTAATATAAAAATCTTATAATCTATTACCTAATCTCGACCACATACATAAATGCATATGTCAAGAGATTATAAGCAAAACATAGTATTTTCTTGAAAAAAAATATTAACATAAATCCATATTTGCTTATTTTACAAACAAATTATGTAATTAAATTCACATACCGCTAAGCATTATTTTTATAACAAAATGTACATTGAAGATATTTATAGGCAGAAAGAAAATTGACATGTTAATTTTTTCTATAATTTTGTTTATAAAATTAAAAAATATCGACGAGTATCAAAAAATGGCTCCGAAAACATCGTTGGAAAAATAATTTAGCATCAATTAAAGGAAAAATGATTTATCTCGCTTAGAATTATCCCAAATGTGAATTTTTGGTATAATTTGTTTTAAACATAGTAATATTTATGGCTTGGCAGTTTTTTCAGAAAACACCATTGGAGGTTTAATTTCAGTAAGCTCAAAAGAAAAATTAATTTTTTCTGGTTTAAAACTCCAAAAGTGAGCATTTTTTGTATAGTTTCTTTATAAAAAAATATTGACAGGATATATAATTTTCTCAAAAAACATTGTTGGCTATATAATTTCAAAAAGTTGGGAATTAAAAAGAGTTCCTTTTTGCCTAAAATAATGCTTCAAATGTACTTTTCTTAATATAATTTGCTGATAAAATAAATAAATAACATTTTATCTTGAATTTTATTGGCAAACCATCATAATAATAATGAAAGCAATTAATTTTAGAACAGAAACATACTTTAAAGCGTGTCTAGAAGATGAAAATCAAATTAAAAAGATTAACATTTTTCTCTCTGTTTTTATTAACATAAAATTAGAATTCACAAAAAAATGAAAAATCTCTCATCTTATATAAAATTTTAGTCCTGAGCTTTCAAAACAAAATCTAAAATCGGTGCATAGTTGCGTTAAAAATATTTTTTCGAACCTTGTTTCCGATTTCACCCCACTGTCAAGCGCTACGAGAAATTTCTTTACAGCATGAATTCCATAAGCTCACATAAGACCTATCTGAAATTACGATTTATAAAAATAAATTAATATAAACAACTTTGTATAAAGCTTTGACACATTCTTCATAAAAATAAAAAATTTATAACATCAATTAGTCAATTTAAAAAATATGTAAACAATTTATTTTAAATAGTTATCCTGACAATCCTAACTCAACACTTATTTCAAAGTCTTTAATTGAATAATTACATTTATTTTTAAGCTAAAAATTAGGATTTGAGAAATTATTTTATTAGCTAATACACTTATTAATTTCTGATACATATTTTTGTTGCAGAATCAATGATGAGTATGTTTAGGTCTAATAAAAACAAGGCAGTTCAAAAAACCAACTACCCTAAGCTTTCCTGTCACAGTTACATCGCACTTGTGCGCGGAAACATGGGATACGAATTTGAATTTGCTAACTTAGGTCCAGGTCCGGTGGATGTAGTAGTGCAGAAGGAAAATGATGGCGACTACGTCGTTGGATTCCCGAACGTAGTATCAGGACGACCGCATTTGCTTGCATTCTGGTCAGCCAAAGAAGTTAAAAACTACAAAAATGAGGGAAGAATTAAAATACGTGTAGAGAAGAACTTGGCCTATCAGTATGTTCCAATACTCAAAAATGAAGCAATTAATAATGCTTTCAACCATCCGTATTCTGGGGGAAATATTCAAACTTTCGAAATAGAGAAAATAATCACACATGAACTTGAACGGTACCTGGAAAAAAAGCGCATAAGAAATCTCCCTGCCTATAATCCGGGTTCGGGCTCATCAGGCCTCAATCTTCTCCATGACCCGCGTTACATCACCAGTCATCAACAAATTTACCTAAATACTCAAGCAAGCGCTCCGATAGATCCAAGTAAGGATAATAAGCTCCCACGCAAACAAAAAGTAAGCGGAAGAAATTCACGAACTATTAGCTAGGTCACCGATTTGAAACAAATCTATCGGATATTGATGTATTTTTGAAAATAATCTGCGGAATTCGATAAACAATTGACGGACTTGATGTGAAGATTATTAAACGGCTCATCTTATCTTTCTTCATTAAGCATTATAAAAATATACTGAGTGTGGTGGAAAAGATTCACAGAGCACTCACGAGCTAGCCCGGCAAAACTGGGAGCTAGAAAGTAGGTTCGCCTGCACGTGGATCGAACACATTATTACTCTCACGCGCGGTGAGTGGTGTGCACTCGTATGCGTCGCTAGAAGTTTTATAACACCTATTTTCTTTGGGTTTGATGGTTGGGCGTGTTTGAGCGCTCGTATCCGTGGGAAACTCTTATGTATGGATCTCGTATCTTTGGTATAACAGTTTGAAATTCATTTATAAATTTTTTATAGAAGTAGGGATTTAATAATTCATTTTTGTATACCGTAACAAAGATCTAGCTACAAGTTCGTGACTTTGTTACGGATACATTTTTTTGTGCATAAGCTATTATTATATTATTATTTATAAATATTCGTCACTCTGTCAGAAACACTCGCGAGGCTTGTTTCAAGTATACTTTAAAAATTTTGTTGTCAGCAATATTTCGGGATGGATGATAAAAAGTTGAAATATGGCATATTGTTAGTGGGATTATTAATTGATGGCATCATATTTGATTTTTATGTCAATAATTTTCAGGAAAGTTTTCTAGAAAGCAGTATACTTTTTAAAATATTTGGTGGTCATTTATACAATTTTTGTTTAAATAACCTTTTCCCGTAAACAAAGGGAAAGTGTTTTATTTTTAGTAATTGATGTCATAAGTACTGGATGCTAGTAGTTATATTTTTTCCTTGATGGTGTTTAGCAAATTTTCAAAACAATTGGCAGTGTTATAAAAAATGTTCGTTCCTGGTAATCGGTAAACATTAGTCTGTTCTGCTGTCACTGACACAGATAACGAATGTTGAGAATTGTAAGAGAAGCGATATTTGTTAGTTTGAAATTATTCGAAAGTATTTATAGAATTGATAATCAATGACTTGCGCCTTTCCATTCGGAAGATGGGTGGTTTAGTTTTTTTTCGAATCTCTTGTACACTATGCCGCTGATTATTTATTACATCCTAATCCAAAAAACGTGTAGAATAAGCTCTTTAGGAATAAGATCTAATGGCTTTAACAACAGATTGTTTTTTCCCCTAAAAATTACTTCTTTGTTCTAATTTTTATACTTTGGAAAAGGAATATTATTTAGAATTTTTAAATTTCATTGATCTGCGGGAATGATTTTGAAAAACACAAATTAATTCACTTAAAGCCAATAAATATAGTTGTTTTAGAAAATTATTCATTTTCAAATAATATATGATGCACGTTTAAAGATGAGGGAATAATGCATGATAAGCGACAATTACCAAATATCTGTAAAAAATATTTGATCATAAAAATTGGCTAATTCGGTAACTAATCACAAAGAATAACAAATTCTCACGAATAAATTATTTAAACTTGTTTAAACGTTTAAAAATTGTTTAAATAATTAAGACATATCCTCAAAAATCGATTATTATCAACATTTCTTATTTGTGCCAATAATTTGAGAAAATGAAAGTTTTTCACGATTGTAGAAAGAAAATATTGTTTAAATAATTGGCAATTGCTTGAATAATTACAAAATATGTTAATAAGGACTACTTTTCTATTTCATTAATTTAAAAGTTCTATAATAAAAATACGAAAACTTGTCACTCATTAATTAAAAATCGTTCTTGCTGAAAGAATTCCGCAAGCTACTCTTTTTAGTATGAATTTTGTAAGTACTTTATGATACTTTGGAGTTTATAAATTACAAAAGCAGTACTTCTCTTTTCACACATTTTGTAACTACTTAAGCGATTTTAGTCAAAATCCGTGTTTTGTTTTGTTGTGACATGATTGCATCTCTTTTATATTACATAATATGTAGAATAAAATAGCGAACTAAGTTAATGTGGTTTATATTATTACATTGTAATGTCATATTATGTAGAAAAATAAAAAGTACTGCACAAAAATGTTTGTAAACTATGTTGCTTCAATTTCAAAAAATGCACGTGACAGCATAAAACAAGGTTGCAAGCTGTACCCAATTTTTAAAATGCTAGTATCACAATTTAATTACTAGGTTGTCGGGAGGGGTCGATTTTAGACTTTAAGGATGTGAAGCCCAAAAACTAAAAATTAGTGTTTTCAAGAAGAACAAAAATCAGATACTCTATTGACATTGTGAAATTCTCTGATGGAATATTTTTTGATAATTTCATATCTACGTTTTGTATGTTTTTTCGAGGAGCCCAAAAATTAGAGACTCTTTGCACGGTTTGAAACTTTAAAAAAGGTTATTTTTCCTCAATTTCATTTCCAATTAAGGGGTGGACTTAAGCCATTAAGGGCTGGAGCCTAAAAATTAAACTGAATGTTTTTGAAAAGCCCAAACATCAGACTCTGTTGACATTGGAAAATTCTCAAAAATGTTATTTTTTAACACAGTCATGTCTACGTGGTACAGAGAGGTCGATTTTTTTATCAGGATTAGAGTCCAAAAATCCGTAAATAAATTACCAAAAAATTCCAATTTTTTTAATAGGGTTGATTTTAGGAAGTCAAGGTGCTAGGTTAATGTAAGCTAGCAGCTCCAAAATAAAATTGATTTGTTAAGAAAAGTGTAGGATCCCAAAAGTTTTAATTGGTGCCCGGAAAGGCCCAAAATTCGAATCTATACAAAATCGCAAAGTTCGATTGCGGTTTTTCAACTTAATGTTAATTGAAAGTGCACGGATGCCCTCTTTTCAGGAAAAGTAATCTATAAATATATTGCAGAGTAAGATAAATTCAGGTGATAATACGAAAGAGTTCTTTTAGGTTTGTCTTCGGAAGTATGTATTGATTAAATTCCAATAATTAATGAGGGCAAATAAGATAGCGGTTAATGCTTTATAAACCATGGGTATGCCAGGACCTATTCTGTGTCTCAAAAAATTTTTACTGTCGTTTGTTTACTATTGGCGCTTCCTTTGCTACTCTATCCAGAAGTTAATTTTCAAAAAATCAGTGAAATTAAATATTTTTTTATATTAAGGCAAGTTAAGCAGCACTTGAAATTTAATTAAAGTGAGTTATTATTTATATTATTTAATATATAATAATAATTATATAAATAATTGTGAATTGTTAATAATTA
>NC_046659.1:129512970-129517157 GCF_010883055.1 Belonocnema kinseyi | reverse complement strand
AACGGTAGGTATGGTGGGGGTAAATTTCATCCACGATCTGGCACCTGGCGGGGGACGATTCCCCTCGTGCGGCATCGTTGCGGCGTTTCAGGTCTGTGAGCTGTGGCGAAAGTACGCACTCTTGCTCGGGCAACCAGTTGGGTAACCTCAGTCCCCTGGTCGCCTTCGGCTAACACTTTTTGTAGAAGCCATTTTTTGAGAGTAAAAAGTGCATTCGCAATCTAAAAAGAATTCACAGGTCGTTTTTCTTCTCGTCTTCTTCTCGCTCTCTGGAGCATCGTCCTCCGATTTCCTCCGGCTTTCCGGCATCCTCTTCCCATCTTCCCTCTCTCTCACTCCAACTTCCAACTCCGTTCGGTACGCTCGTAGCATCTCCGCCAAACTCTACTCTATCTCTCTTTTCAGGGTCGGTAAGCACTTTGCAGCTCCGCCCGCTCTCTATACTCTCTTCAGAGGACGGTATGCTCACCGCAGCCCCGCCTCGACCGCTTTCCTATCTTTCTACTTCTTCGGGGTCGGTAAGCTCTTCGAGCAGCTCCGGTCGCCCCTTCTATACTTATTTCCAAGGTCGGTAAGCTCTCCATCCAGCTCCGGTAGCCTTTACCTGTACTGCTTTCAGGACCGGTAAGCCCTTTGCGGCCCCGACGATCCTCACCTTTTCTGCCTCCTGTTCCTCTCCTCCACACATGCGTGGTCCAAACAAACCTTCCCGCCCCCGTCGGCCTGCACGGTCCCACCACCAATGTAGGGCGACCAGCCCATGGGCGGCCTCCAGGCTTGTAGGTACCTCCTGCGGACCAAGGGTGCACCCCGCATCCACCAACAGCCACCAGTGAGCCAACGCAGCCAACCTCGGTCCATGCAGCTCCTGGACGAATTCCTGAGGGCGAACAACCAGTTCCTTCCCGTCCGAGGACTTCCCTCGGCAACAGCCAGCAACAGCCACCACGCAGCCACCAGGACTACAGGACTCCGTGGTTAGCGGCCTCCACCTAGGAAGGTGCGAACGGCCCACCACACACAACCGACACGCAACAGACAGGATTGTGGTTAGTGGCCTCTACCCCAGAGGGTATGGACGGCCCTCCACACGGTATTGCTGAGACGCACCTCCCTTACGTACCTAACTTCCAACACCGCAGCAGCTGTACATACTTTAGATCAAGTCGGGACAACGACACACCCACGGCTTGTATCAAAATTCCTTTTTTGTATTGAAGATTAATTTTTTCAACTATACAATCTTTTTAATTTAACTATTTTAATGAACATTTTTCCTTCTGTGGTTGCAAATATATTATTTATTAAAAATTTTTTTTTGTATAGAAAAAGATTTGTTTTAAAATTCATATTTTTAGTTGAAATTCATTTGCTTGGTTGGAGATTTAAATATGGTTTAGACTGCTTTATTACTTAAAATTAAGTTATTTCATTTTTGGTTTAGAATCTACATTTTTAGTACAAAATTCAACTATATATGTATTTTAGTGTAAATTCTTTTTTTTATAGAATATTTTCAGGTTTTTTTATTTTACGAAATGTTAAAGTAATTATTAGATCATTCGAGAAAGAATCACGGTGATTTATACTAATAATCGGTATATTCTTCATAAATTTACTATGTTGAAAGATATAAATAAAAATATCAAAAAACTATTATGCTTAGATTTATCTCAGGACCTCTATTCAAATTCTGTGAAAAAATTCCCTGAAAATTCTAGGATGTTGTCAGGTATCTATAGATTTTCCCAAGTTATGATTTTCCTGAAGAATGAGCCACTCAAGTATTAAACATAACAATCTTTAAAGCAATTCTGACCCTACATCCCTTAAAAAGCGTCAAAATGTCTCCTCAATATTGTCATTATTTATAAAAAAAATATTTGGGGATCTCTCAAATAAATTTTTGCACAAAATTGCTTTTTTAATTTCAACTATTAATTTATCATTTTATTTGACTACACATGCATTTTATCCTTTTTCTATTCTGATGTAAAAAAACCCTTATCAGCGGAAACTAAAATAAAATAAGCAATTTTTTTTCAAATCATGAGCTTAAGAGATACCTAATTTTTTTTTAAATTCTGCCAACATACAGTGTACATTTTACACGAAAAGGAACGATTTTTAGACATCGAGCCACTTTAGAAGAAAAAAATAAGGATCTTTTCTAGACCACTATAATATGGATGGAACAATTACGTGAGTTAATTATGAATAATCTTTTCCTTAGTCCTTATAAATATATGACTGTGTAGGAACAATAAAATTGTTATATATAAAATCAGATAATTTTACTTAATTTATAAAAGTAGCTTTATAGAAGAACAACGAATTCCCTAATGGTACAAGCTTTCAAGAAAGTTATAATTACCACTAAAAAATCCAACTCTTAACAAAAAATGCCTTTAATATATTGAACTCTAACTTACTTTAGCCTACGAGAAAAATGAGATTCCTCATTTTTTGTTATAAATTTCTTTTTACTTTTTTAATAGTTGCTTAAAACTCGAAGCATATTTAAGATATTCATATTTTCAGTAAAATATATTCAGGAAGAAATTCTGTTCGAACCACCTGAAAAATATGCAATTATGTCAGACAGACCGGGAAATGTCCGGGAATTTTTGTAAAACCAGAAAAAGCGGAGAAATGAGTATGATAGTAAATTTATTTATTTACCAGGAATTTCACAAATTTTTCGAAGAGCCATCTATCAAATCACTGGGAATATCACAAACATCATATCACATAATATATTTCAATTAAAAATAAATTTGATTTAAACTTTTTTTATGTCATCATTGGTAAACGTAAATTTGTTTATTTGTAGGATTTAAAAATAAAACAATATAAATCAATTAATGGTTTTCAAAACTAAACTGCATTTCGAGTTTTAAAAATTGTACAAAAATTATTTTGCAATATGATTCAAAATCTGAATCGAATGAAACTGAATCGATTAAAATAGAAAGCCTTAAATGGAAAAAATTTCAGAGTAAGACATTTAATCTTTTAACTTCACAATTGTTATTGCAACGTTAAGTAACAAATGAAAATGATTGATTCGAAACGAACATAATTGAGAAAAATCAAATTAATTTTGGTATGTAATTTCTTTGCAATTGGAAAGAAATTAAATGTGAAGTATGGTATTTTTAACATTTTTATCAACCTTGAAATGAGAAACTTCTCATTTTTGTGAAATTGGCAGTAGAGTTTATTATAAATAATAATAAGAAAAACTAATTTTTCACCAATAAGATTAATTCTGCCTTAAAAAAATAAAAATTTTAACATCATACATGAATTTAAAATGTAATCTTTTTATTGTTTATGTTATTTTTTGTAACTTGAACACAGAATATGCGCCCTACCAAAATTTTTGTAAAAATCAAAAACAGACTTCTGCTGAATATATTAAAAGTTATAGATTCAAAAAAATTCGAATTGAACTTAACTTTTTCAAATTCTCGATTTCCTTGTTTATAACTTTCTTTGCTATACACACTCCTAAATAATAATATTGTTTTTTAATAATGTTATAAATTTTCCGCTTCTTTCTAAAATTTTGAACTTTTTGTCCACTTTTTATTACAAAAACAATTTTTTTAAACAAGCTATTATGATCAATATAATACATATAAAAAATTTGAAGGCTATTTCAAATATCTACTGTATTTCCGAAAAATACATTTGCGAAAAGATCTCCCTGAGTGAAAAGTTAAAAATAAGCGGACAGTTTTAAAAAAATCGCAACTCTCTAGACATTTTTCAAGAGGGTATAATTAAAAATAATAGAACATTTTTAAAAAATTATTTGTGTTATCTTGTATGAAACATTAATTTATTTAGTAAAAGCTTGATAAAATGTTAATTTTTTAACAAAAATTTCCCTGAATAACAATATATTTACAAATTAATTTTATTTTTTAAAAACTTGGAAAAATCATAATTAGCACTCAAAACTCAAAAAATCAAATTTCTCACTTGAACAGTTCTTTTGATACCTTTTAAAACACACCTATGTGGGTGATGTTTAAAAAAATATGGGTTCGGTTGCATGCTTAATTTGAAATCATAAATATTGTTATACTTACGAGCGGGATTAATGTATACAACTCCGATAAAACAGAGAACACCAATCGTAGCCCTGATTTTCATCAAATGAATGTAAATGTTAATAA
>NC_046659.1:129509441-129512870 GCF_010883055.1 Belonocnema kinseyi | reverse complement strand
TGTCACTCATGGATTGCATTTTTATAGAATCAACTGTTACTTTTTCAAATTTATAAAATAATAATTAAATTTACTCATAGTGACTTTTAAAATATCTTTTAAAGGGTTTACGGTAGAAAGAACCGAGTATAAAAAAAGGATTAAGAATCCATATATTCGGCAATTTTCGAGATGTTCAAGAAGACTTTGTGATGTACGTGAGCGACTTTGGACGTTGTTCCAGGCGGGCTGAAAAAATTTGTATGCTTTTGGCAGAACTTAATAAAATGTTAAAACCTTGGTATCGTAGACAATTGTTAAAGTTTGAAAAAAATTGTTGCAGTGTAAATAAGCGCATTTGAAGACGCATGAGTCCATATTTTTAATTTAGTATTTTTTATAACTCTAGAAGATTTACAACTGCGTTACACTGGAGCCCCTCTCCCCTCCCCCGCCCAAATGTTTATCTTTCCTAATTAGTTAGAGCAAACACTTTTAGTTAGTGGCACATTTGGGCGCATTGAATTTATGACCGATAGCTATAATAAATTTGGAAAAATGTTATAATTATAGAACAATCTCTCCAGCCCCCCCCCCCCTCTAGTCTATTCACTGATAATTCGGATACCAATGTGGTTCAACATTTTTTCTTTGTGTCGCATATTAGGGCATTTGGAGATCTTCAAGTTCATGCATAATCGCATAAAAGTTACCACCCAATAAACCACTCAAACCGAAAAAATTATTTACCTTGTACCATTTTCAACCTCCTCCCCTTAATCTGGTAACCCTATAACCTCATGGCTTCATTCCTTATTTCTGCTATCGGTATCAACGTCAGTAAACCCATGATAACGATTTTATTTATTCTTTCGAACTTTGTTGTCTTCGAAAGATCTGTGCAATGGATTTCGTCTCCGCTTCTTGCCACTGTTAACACTCTCCCTTTCAAGCTACTAATAGAAGTCTGCCATCATATTTGTATTCCATCTACATTGGTAACGTCCTTCCATTTCCTTGATATCTTAACGAAAGCGTTCATTTTGTTCCTCACTGTAATCTCTAAGATTTTCTGGGAAGTTTTACAGATCAGAATCAATTAACTGTAGCTTGTGAGTCATTAAACAACTCATTTTTTTGTAGTTTTTGAGCAAGTCAGACGCCAATTTCTCGTAGTTGTCATTCTTGTGATTGCCTAAAAAATTCTCGACCACACTCTAAAAGCTCAATTATGCATCTCGTTCCTTAAAATTTATTGTGGCAATTAACGTTTCAACCCTCAACATCTTACGACTTTGAAGTCCATCAAAGGCTCTTTTTCTCTATTGCGCGCTCGATAAGGCTGAGGACCGTTTGAATAAATAAGCAATAAATTTTCCTTCATTATATAAATCTTTTACGAACTGTTTTATTAAAAAAAGTTTGATGTGTACAGGAGGAAGTAGAATTTTAGCCGACTCAACCAAAGTTATGTTTCTAACATTTTTTTATCTATATTATATACGTTCTCGAGCTGGTTAATCTTTCCTAACTTAATGATTCTTGCGATATCTGATATCCCACAAGAAAAGAAGGAATGGTAATTTCGTAAAACCAGATTGCTGACCTAAAATCATTGTCAAGATCTTGAAATCGCCAAAAATCTGTTATTTGTGTTTTCCGTATTCAAACCGACCCCAAACAATTGGTATGATTACACTTTTCAGATAAAATGAAACCTTTGTTCCTTCGGATAGCGTATTTACTTATTTCAGCCTTGAAGCTAGAAATTGAGCCACATCTTTCGGCAGCCCTAGTTCTCCGATTAAATCATTCAGTTCTTCTGGAATGAATTTGCGCGGTGTCCCATATTTTTCTTTCTTTAGAACATATTCTTCCTGATCAGTGTCATCATTAATCTTACTGCAAGGACTACTTCATGATCTCTCTTATTACTTATTTCAGACATATAAGCTTTGGTTACGCTGTACACGCCTGCATACAATTTTTTTTTCCAAATTACTGGAGTTGAATCCTACTGCTTAATTCAAACAAAAATAACAATCGGCTTTGCTCTTGGGCTTCCGCCAAATAGTTGGTGTGACCTACTTCATTTTCGCAGCATGCCCATTATGTTGGTTCAACATTGATCTGCAAGCACAGCAGATCATTTCGGGCATCCAAAAATAGTCTCCTAGGATCACTTCACACCCAAAGCAGTGCTGATATTTTAGAAGCAGGGTTTGAGTGAGGTTTTTGAAAATTTTCTTCATCTCAAAATCACCGCACACGTAGCAGTACCTATCACCGTTTCCAGTACATTCGTGTACATTTTCTCTCGAACGCGATCAGGTTTTTGAATTTTTCATATTGGCCATTGATGTATCAAGAACCCACACGGTAGAACTCCCGTTCCAATTGGGGGTGAGTCTGGGGGCCTAGGCGTAATAACCCTCATACCTCCCTAGGTCTAATCATGGGAACTATTCGACTTTGACGAGGAAAACTTCAACTCGTCAGGGGACACACTCCCGCTTTATCCTCAAACCCCATAGTCCTCCTGCAGCACAGCGCATCTTTTTACGATGGCAATCGTAAAAAGTAGTGGTGGTGGTAGTAGTAGTAGTCGTAGTAGTAGTAGTGGTAGTAGTAGTATTAGTGTTTTTTAGTTTCGAAGTGGTTAAAATACCACGAAAGAATTCAATTTCATAAATATTGCAAAAAGATTTTGGAATACAAGCATCCTGATGTATCGAAGGCTACTCACCCATGACCATGTTGCGCAAGAAAAACTTGCCAAATTGTTCTGTTTTCCCAAACAAGATTATTCTTCTGAATCAGGTTACAGGATTTTGAGGTTATTGGGTTTTATTATTACGAGGCAAGGAGACTATGAAGCCATGAGGTTATAAGATTACCAGATTGAGGGGAGGCAGGTAAAATTGTACTGGGTGAATAATTTTTGCCGCTTGAGTGGTTCGTTGGGTGTTTTTGAGGTTATGTCAAAATCCTGACGTGTAAGGGTTAAACAGGTTGCATATTCGGTTTCATTGGGAAAAAATATAAAGAAACATCATATTGGCATCTAAGTTTTCGAAAACAATAATTTGCAGGCTTGTGTTATCATAGATTTCTACCGATTCCAATACATTTTTACAAATTTCTTAAATTTTCATGAATTCAAAAATCTTGAGAATTTAAAAAAAAAAGAAACTTGTTTTTTGCTTGTTTTGTAAAAACGTTGCCTTCAGGCTTACTTTAAACACAGAACGAGCTACAGTGTTTTATCCAGAGAAAAATGTAAATAAATATAAGTAAATATATTTTAAGAATATACACACTGCTTGGTGTACTTTTAGAGTATTATGTTATTTTGACATCGAATTGTACATTGACGTGTTTGAAAACATAGGATTTGTGCTCATACATATACAACAATAACTTGAAACTGATAATAAGTTATTTTCTGAA
>NC_046659.1:129500444-129509341 GCF_010883055.1 Belonocnema kinseyi | reverse complement strand
AAAAAATTTTCATTCTAAATATTTAATAATAAAACATTCTTGCCCAGAAAAAAATTCTCAATTATTTTTTCCATAAGAATATATTTTTAAATTTAAAATCTGAAACATGTTTCAAAGGTCTGTAGGGTCCAACACCGTTCAGTGAGAACCATTTATTTGCGGCTAAAAAATACAACTTAGATTTATTTTTGAGTGTCAAAAATTTTTTTTTAGTTTAAAAATTGTAATATACTAACGAGCATCGCTAGAAGTTGAACCTTGATTGCCAGCACTTGAAAAAAAGTCATAGAATTCTGCAGCCCGATTTGATGGTTGATGTAATAGTGGCATCTCATAACTTCCGTCTGTAAGATATAAAATAGAGATTTTTATTGACAAATTTGTTCATGAAACCAAACAGTTTTCTAATCCGAGACTCGAAAGATCTCTTTATAAAAAACGCAGTATAAGATGTTTGTAAAATTCACAACATTCTCGATACAAATATGGATAACGTGATGTTTTAGAAGATTTTCAAAGAATTGTAGATAAATCTATTAATTTTCTGTAAATTTTACCCAACTTTGAGTAAAATTTACAAGTGTGTAGAAAACGCCAAGTGCAGTATATTTAACAGAAGGCTACTTTAAACGTAAAAACAATTAGTAGATTTTGCTTGTTGTAAATAATACGGGTCCTTTTTCTTCCTGCAATTTTAAGACATGTTTGGAAACGTGATGGAGGTTTTTCGAATAAACCAACTGGTTCCTTTAGATGAAGTGCTGTTAGAAAAATAAATAATACAATTTATCGATGTAACTCTGAATGCTTAAAAATGTTGTTTGAGTCACACCAATAATAAAATAACTTACAAGAAAAGTAGTATTACTATTTTGTCTTCAATGTTATATAAATGTATAATTTATAAGATTCTTTAGGTAATAGAAAAAAATTTTATATTATTTTAGACATATCAAGAAAATGTATTTTTATAATTAAAAAAAATATTTTTCTAATTTTGAATGACTCCCTGAAACAAGTTTTCCACTCAAAGTTGATGTTACAGAAAATTCATAAATCTCTATCGATAATGAGAAAGAACCCGTTTGGCTTTTTAAGTAAAATTTGAAACTTGTTTCAAAGGCCCCATGAGGTCAACGCCGTTCAGCCAGAACAATTTATTGGAGGGCAATGAATAAAATTGGGGTTTATATTCTGAATCCCAGCGATTATTTGTTATTTGAAGAAAATTATAGTATACTTACGTGGATCACTAGGACTTGGTTCAGCATAGCCGTCGAATTGTTTTAGCATCGCAGTGTTATCTGCTGCTTTAGAATCCCGTCGTCTGCGCCAATCCTTGAGTGGTTGACCTCTATGTGGCGGCTGATCACTTCCACCTGTATGATATAGCATATTGATTTTTATTTATGAATTTCTTTAACGAACCAGACAAATTTTGACTGGTCCCAAATATAGATAGGTGAAATATAATCCCAAAGTCAATCAATATTGAAAAAATCAAAGGTTCTAAATTTCGATTATGCAAAAATACTTTCAGACCCAGACTTTCGTTAATTTTCTGCAAATATTTGCACATTTCTAAAATTGATATAAATTAATAGAAATGTATTAAATGTGTGCGAATTCATAATATTTATAGTAATTTAAAATACTTTACGAAAGTATATGGTAATTTAATTGTAAATTTTAATAACAGTTCTATTAGACGCATGCTGGACTAGAAAGACAATTTAAATTGCTCCCTTTCAAAGAGTTTTAATGTCCTTAAAATTCGAACTTTCAGGTAGGGTATTGTCAAAACAAGTAGCGAGATCGTCCAATGTTTGAGAACTTACAGTTTATCAGCCTAAGCTATTACGCACGCGCCCAGAAGAACTGTTAAGCAGCAATTTCCCCAGAAATTTTACGATTGTTTACAATGTAAGGAAAATTAAAACTAGATATTGCAAAATAATCTACTAACACAGGTTTACATGGTTTTAGAATTGAGCAGCCTAAAGGGATATGGAAGGTAATCATCGACGCTGATTGCAATTTTTAGCAATTTGTGACCATGAATTATAATTTTATTTGTATTACTACCAAACCTAAAAAATTAAGTGCAGAAGAGCTGAAACATTTGTATCCATTTGGACCAGTTTCATCAAAGTCGAAACGTGATCGAGCATTACCTCATCCCAAAAACCTTTGTATTTTTTTTTTTAAAGAAAATTCAGAAATTTGTTACGACAATATTGTAAAGCATTTAGAAAGCAACATTTTTTCTTAACTTTGTTCATACCTTGCGAAGAGAGGATTTAAATTTTCTTTTTGATTTGTTTCTCTGAATTTTGCAAACGCTTCAACCCTTTAAAGCATTTTTTCGCAATTTTATCCAAGAAGGCTGCCTAGTAAAATTTGCCTTCTGTTTAGGACACTCAAAGCGTATACCAAAGAACAGTCCAAGCCTTCAATTCTTTCAACAGTTATCAGACTGATAGTTTAAAAACCTGCAGGCACACTCACCCACTGGACGACAAATTTGCGAAAACCATGTATTTGTGGGCTCAGAAGGACTGGAAACATGGAAATTTAACAAAAAAAGGAAAGTTGGTGCAATTCTACACAAATCTCATAAATTCTCCTATGTGAATTTAAAAACTAAGTTCACACGGTCTTTTTTTCAAACAAAATCAAGTGTCGGCATTCTACTTCAGCTTTATCCTTGCCACTATAGTATTATTTCCCTTTCCTTCACTTCCACACCATTTCTTTCCAATCTCTTGCAAGACTTGTATCATTGTCGTCAAACTTACCACTAAAACTGATGCAAACCATGAAAGCAAGCAGCATAGTTCTAACAGGGACCCTCATTCTTACTGTTTAATTTCGTGAAATATAACTGAAATGGTCAAATGCATGGGAGTAGTCTGCGTAGTGAAAGCAGCAGATAACCTTATCAGCCTAAACATACTATCCAACGCAAAAAGAGAACTTTATAGATCTTGGTCTTTGTCCTTCTGATAATACTGGTATAAATTTGTCAATCAATATTTGCCTAGTATTTATAAAATATACCTCAATTGTGAAAAATTAAAACTTAGCGAGATAAATATTTTTATTATTTTTAAAAATCTCTTTAATGTTAAACTTTGTTTACTTTTTAGAACAGTCTTAGAAGTTCTCCTACATTACCATTTAAATATATTTTGCAATTTAAGTTTATTTTAGAATTACTGGGATGGAAATCAATTCAATCAATTAAACAATAATTTCAGAAAAAAAAGTATCATTAAACACATCTAAAACACTCAAATATTATTTCAAAAACTCATCCATAAACATTTTTTTTTAATTTTAAAGAAAAAGATATCGAATGAATACAAATCACGTATACGATAGGTCTGAGCTAGCTATGAGCTGACTCAAAATAACAAATTATAATGTCCGCCAGCTACCCACAAAAGTAACACCTGCCCTTAGTGGAAAATATAGATATAAATATTGATATAAATTTTTGTAATTTAAAATCCACATTATATACCATTCCACCCGAAAAAGCGAATGATATACGACGTATGAATGAAAATTGAATGGAAATTGAACAAAACGGAAAATTGCCTTTCTTAGGCCTGTTAGTTTACAAAAGATCTGATAACATTTTAGGACATAAAGTTTACAGAAAACTCATGCAAACCAACGGAAGCCTACATGCTTCCTCCCACCATCACTTATCTCAAAAGAAAATTGGTCATTAGATCAAATCCTAATGCAAAATTATCACACAAACAAACATTGCAAAAATACACAATATCTTGCCAAGAAAACATGAAGGAGCAATCGAAATCTTAAAACACCCTAATAACACCAATTGGGTCAATGAATGTAATACCAATCCGATTTGACTTTCCGTCCTCCCAGATTTAAAAGGAAAAACTACTTGATTGGCCAACCAGGTACGACCAGTCCCCACAGTGGGTCACTCTAGCAAATTACATGGTTGAAACCCGGAATATCTCTTTCTATTAAATATTCTCCATTATTTGAGTCAGTCTACACTTTTATGAAAATAACGCATGCGAAAAAGTACAAATAAATAGTAGCGACCATATGGCTCTGTAGGCGAACCGTCTGGAAAAGCTCGAACTTGAGATCAGGGACATTTATTTGGAGCTCTCCTGAGTCTATCTGACCCTAAGAAACGTCACTGGCGGCTTGGAGTCGACACTAGGACAACACGCCTATTCGCTATCTCTTAGATAAGAAGTATTGTATCAGCCTATACACAACAGAGGAATGGCTCTGGGAAAAAGGAGAAGGTAGAAGCCGATGTGTCTCGCACAAGGCGTGAAAAGGGTTTTGCAAACCAAATAGGATCCTTCACCACAGTGCGGAATTTTGAGATTATTTCCGTTCTACAGTGATACAAGCACTGAAGGGCTTTAAGGAACTTACCCAATCCATCGGCAATCAACCTAGTGACTCAATGTGTGATCTCTGGTCGCAGTAGCATTAAAGGAGACAAGATCTCTGGCAGGCCGGAAAAATTAGCAGCAAGAGAAAACTTTACTATTTCTAAACCGGTTGCAGACATTTCCAGTAATCTATTCATTCAATAATTCAATAAACACTTCCACTTTTGCGAAGCACTATTTACATATATGTATAATGTATTTATTGCACGTAGTCACATTGAGACATAACCTCTGTGGTCTACAATTAACCATACATTATTATCATGTTTAAGTTGCTTACCATACATTATTACCTATTTAAGTTGCAAATATTCTTCAACTCAGTGGGAAATGCTTAAAATTAGAATATCCTTTTTTCAGTGTATCCTGTTTTACGTTACCTCCTTTCCTTACATATTTACAGTTATTCTTATAAAAATCAGCGCCCTTGATTGCGTCCATATCCATTGTTGTGTAAATATGGTTGAATATGTTTCATGATCCATGTATAGTATTCGTTACCGTCCACGCGTATGAAAACATCAGGATGATTATCACTCAAGGCGGTCCCGGGCCGAATGAGAACACCAAATAGTGCATCACCCGCAACTAAGGCAGAACCAACATCCTGACGTAGCGAACGGTACACGACATCAGGTTCAATATCGCTACTCCAGATATTGGTCGTACTCGACTATTAGGTCCCCAAGCAATAATACAAGGATGCATGTCGGCCGATAGAGGCTCCTCAGCAAGTGGTATTGATCGACTGAGCGATGGACTTGTGACACTAATAGGTGGTTCAATCAAAAGCAAGGAAAGATGTCTTTTATACAGTATATCATTTACTCGGTGAGTTTCAATATCACTTATTTTCGATGCACCAGATTCAACTGTGTACCAATGTGGTGGTTGAAAATTACATGTTCTAGGTTTTAATATACGTTTAGGTGACACTATTACACCTGTGCAGTGACCAATCATGCGTTTATTGCGAATGTTAAGATTTGACGAGTTACCTGCAAGTTGATGAGTTAATCATTGAGTAGCCACAGGAGTGTTTGAAAAAATGAAAAATCTGAATTATGCTAATGAGGGTGGCTCATTCTGGGATGTCTTGGAACACAATGTGTTCCATTTTTTACTTTCTGAAACTCTAATGTTTTTTGTTTCTTTTACTAAAGATCAATAATATACTTAGTTTTATAACATTTAAAACAAAATTGAGTGTGCTGAAAGTGATTTAAAGTGAAAGCTATTAATATATTATCTAAAAAGGGGCCTGCGCTCTGAACCTGTTATCTGCAGTGTTCTACCTCTGATTTTCTATGTTTTTCCGGGGTCGCATTTTTCTGAATTTTTATTGAAGATAACGTGAATGTAGCGACACATAACTTTCGACACACACGCATATCGAGAAAAGTGTCAGTTGACAAGTTTTGACCGCGGACCCTTCAACTCTGATTTCTGAGTTTTTCTGAGTTGATCTCTCATTTTGATTATAGACACGCAGAAAAAAAAGCTTAGTTTAGTAATTAATTTGCACTGTGTTAGTCTATTATTTTGAATAAACTGGAATTCCTATGAGTTTAGGAAATTGTACGTATTTTATTCATACTTTGAAATGTCAGAAATTCAGAATATTCAAGAAGTTCCGAGAACTATTGGAATTTAAAGATTTTTCTGGGATGCCGGAAAATAAACTGAAATCTCAAAATGCTAGTAACTTAGAATATTAAAAGATTTCAGAAAATAATATGTTTTATTTCAAGCAAAGAAATTTGTTTTCAGGTTCCGAATAAAATAGATTAAAAATTTTACTAATTTCTATCAGAAAAATTAGAACATTGGAGAGTCCTTAATTGCAAATTTTAAGAATTAAAGCATTTTCAATTGTGAATTTTCAAAACTGAACTACATACGAGAACAAAACTTTGAAAATTGCATCAATTAAAACTATGAAAATTGGAAGTGAACTCTAATCGAAATCTAATAAAATGACCGTACACAATTTTCTTGATCTTTTATTAAAACGCTTAATTCTATATTTTAAATAACAATTTCGAATATTAGAATTCTTTACTAAAAGTTTTAGATATTTACAATTTATGTTTAATTTTTCGCCACATCAAGAAGAGTAGATGATTAGATCTATGGATATATTTAGTAAGTATTGCACAGCTGTATGAAATTATTGAGACAAATTTGGGGAAGGTAGTAGTTTCAAAAGTAGGAAAAAATAGTTTTTATTATGGGGGTTTTCCTACCCAATAATGAGAAAAGAAGGAAAAGACTATTCTAATTATACCGATATTGAAGTCCACATTTATAGTTTAATTTTCGGAATATGGACTTTATAGATAATTGATTTATTAAAAATATTACCTAAAAGTATCAATGCTCCCACCCCCTCTGACTTCGTTTAATATGGCACTTTGGTGAAATCGATAAAATGGTTTAGAGCTGTTTATATTAATCATAAAACAGATATATCAAGCTAGCACTTCCACAAACAAAAATCTCAAATTTCGTTGTGTCAGAATTTTTGGCTTTTTTTGGTCTGTGTTGTCAATGTTTGGACTCCGCTACTTTCTGGAACGCACCAACAACCAATTTTCAAAAACCACCGCTAAAAAACTACCCTCTACGTAAAAACTCTAATTCAGAAACAACAAAGAACACCAGAATTTTGGTCTTATTTTGTGCTCCCGAATACAAATTGGAGACTCCATTGAAAATGGAAAAAATATAAAAAAGATTACTTTTCGAGAAATTCATATCAACCTTCCGTTTTTTGAGCTCCTCGAAAATACTTACTTCGATTTTTGTTCTCCAACACTTAAGGTTAAAAAACAGTCCGTTGTTAACAATCAAACATGATTTTGTCTAAAAATAATATTTTTTGAAGTATTACAGTATTACTAGAGTCTCTGTTATTTTTGGAATTTTACGGTGCAAATGGAGTCTCTGATTTTTGGGTTCTTCAAAAATGCCAACATCAAGGTTTAAGTCTTTATAAAGGTTTGGTGGCTTTGTACATAGGGGTAGCTTTTTAAATTTTTGTATGGTGAATTCGAGAGTCCAAAATAAGCCCAACATCTGCATTTTGTGTTTTGCAAAATTTCTTTTTCGCAAAAGGATGGTTTTTTGCAAATAGGGGTAGTTTTTGCATTTTGTCGTACATTCAGGAGCTTAAAATAAGCCCCAAATTCTGGTGTTCTTCGTTTTTTTCTGAACTTGAGTTTTTACATTGGGAGTAGTTTTATTTTCAGTTGGGGTGGTGGTTGGAAATTGATTGTTTTTTCCACTAAAATCATTCATCTTTAACTAAATAATTTAATTTTCTAGGAAAAAGAATAAAGAATTTTCGACTACACGCACTATGCTGAATCTTGAAAAATAATCAATTTTTAAGAAAGGTTGTTTTTTTATCTAAAAAATATTTTATAATCAGGAAAAAATAAAAATTTATATAAATTATTTGAATTTGGACAGATGATTTTTCAATTTTTTTGAGTCCAGGTAGTAATGAACAAAATGTGTAAATACATAAATCGGAGAAAAGTTTGACTTCTTTTAATTGTAAAAATTGTATATATTTGTTGAAGTTTCAAGCCAAAAAGAAAAAATTTTTAACATAGCAGTTGATCTTCCAACGTAAAAATATGGATTTTTAATAAGAATATAATTTTTTAACCATATATTTAAATTTTCATGTCAAAAAAGTTAATTTTCTTGGAAAAAAGTTGAATCGTTAACCCACAAAATATGAATTTTAAACAAAAAATTTAATTTTATAGTAAGTAGTTCATTTCTTTACCAACTCAGTTCAATTCTCAACCGAAAGAGATCAATTTAAAATAATTTCCTAACATAATTCTGTAACTTTCAAAAAAATAATCGAATTTTCCACCACATAAGCGTATTTCGTACCAAAGCAAAAGGAATAAATTTTTAGTTTTCTATTTCTGGATGATACAAAACTTCCAAGAAAAAAGGAAGTATTTCAAAAAATTTTCGAAGTTTGAAAAAAATTTCAATTTTTCTACATTGGGCTATAAATCTCTATCAGTTTGTTAAAAAAAAATCCGTATTATTTAGCGGTCGCTCATCGTTAATTTATAAAGCAGTACTGCATAGTGCCGCTAGGCGTGCTAAAGCGCTGCCGTCCGTACCTAAGTAACTAACCTGAAATGTAAATTAATTGATCCTATCATCGATTTATTGGCCTTGGTCTTTTTTTCTGTGTTGCATTGTTCTTAAGGTTCTGATTTACTGTAAAATCATAAATTATTTTTAAAATGGACGCAGTATCTCTAGTTTATGAACTAATTGAATTTTTTGCCTTTTAGCTAGGATATACGAGGGTGGATTGGTAAGTTTCCGGCCTGACCAAGAAAAACAACGTTTTTAAGAATTTTTTTTTTATTTCTCAACATAATCTCCTCCAAGGCTGATACA
>NC_046659.1:129478105-129500344 GCF_010883055.1 Belonocnema kinseyi | reverse complement strand
TAAGAAAAACACAGAGGCGTCTTGTTCAGTGTGCTCTGAAACCTAAACTAACATGGCGATCGGGCTGAAACTATAGCTACAAGTTATCTAAGGATGGTACTAAAGAACGCCACCTCAAGGTAGGCCTAGTGGCGCCATCTCTTGGTCAGGCCGGAAACTTATCAATCCACCCTCGTAATTGATGATTTCGGATGTAAGTCTTTTTTAATACTAACCTCCTTTTTTTATAGCACATGATTAAAAAATGAGCCAGAATTAAGCATTCGAATTGAATACGTGTTTCTGCTTTTATATATACAACGATAATTATGATTAGCAATACACATATTTTCGAGCTTATACATTATTTTTATAAATAATGCTAAATTTTGAGGTTAACTTAGAAAAAAATTTACTTCACTTCAACAAAATCTATAGTTAATTAAAAATATACATATTCAATGTGAAAACAACTCTATTTAATTTAAAGAAGAGATTTATTTTAAAAAACTAAAAATCTATTTAAAATAATAATATTAGGAAGAAAAACAAATTTATTTGAATCAAACAAACATTTGTTTGACCTCATATTAAACAAATAATATTGTCGATTCAATGAAACTTCTTTCTCAGTGTAAAGACAGACAAATTGGCTATGAGATATCTCTAAATATTATCAAATTTATTTCTCCTTCTACGCGGCTCATTTTAACAAAGAAGTATTACAAAAATCGAAGAGGCTAGTTGAGGTATGGACTTTCTTTTTTTCACACATCTGGTCTCTATGGTGGTTGAAATTATTATTTTTACGTTCCATTGGATCAATTTGATGTCCAATTTTACGATGGAAACTATGTGCGAAATTAAAAAAAAACTTAATTGCACAAATGATGTTTAATAAGTACTCGGGATGATACGGCCTTTTTAAAACTGTATTGCTATTTTTAGGTCAAAAAGTATAAAATAAGAAAATTATGGTTATACAGCGATGCCACCTAGCGCACAAAATAAAAAATGGCGTGCGCTAGTAATTGAACTTTTTTACTTTAAATTTCTATGTTTGAATACAAGTCTTTTAAAATCTACATTACAGTTAAATTTGAAATATGTTGCGAAGCGATGTTATTTATCTGAGTGGTTAAACAATTAATAATTAATATAATAAGTGAGATGTTTAAAATGACATGCTTCGGGCCATAGGATTTAGATTTTGAATGAATCCTTTATTTCTATTTTTCGTAGTTTCGAAAACCATATGCTTTCCTCATCAGCATAAAATCGTACACATAAAAGTTCCATATTATATAATAGTCGATTAATTTTATGCTTCATAAATTCTTCTTTTCTCAATTTTTGATAAGAAAATGGTTTAAAATTGAGATAAATAAACATTTGTTAAATTAAATGCGGGAAAGAAATCAAATTTTTTTTTGAGAACAGTTACGAATTAAAACAAGATTTATATTTCCCCTTGAGTTACCTTCATTTAAGGTTAATTAGTTAAATAAATTTCATTGTGTGTGTTTTCTTAGAACTACCTTAGAGTATTAAAAGAATTTTTAAATAGTAGTAAATAAAAAATGCTTTAGAAACATTTTGTAGGATGGAAACGAAGCTACGTTTTACTATATTTTTGAAACGAGAAAAAGAGAAATAGTACCATAAACAAAGGCATAACTACCTGGAAAAAAAAATTTTCTACGGAACCAAAACTACTGTTAAAGTATAGTTCATAACGCGCGTATTTATGGAATTCAAGGAATTCATGGATTTAAAGGAATTCGTCGAATTCACAGATTTTACTAAATTCAAGAAATTCCCTGAATTCATAGAACACCTGGAATTCACGGATTTCATAGAAATTCAAGGTAGTCAAGGAATTCGTAAAATCCAAGAAATTATAGCATTCACGAATTAACGAAATTCACGGAATTCTATAAATTCAAGCTATACACGGAACACCAGGAATTCGCGACAATTCTAGCATTCTGGGAATTTAGCAAATTTACGGAATTCCTAAAATTTACGAAATTCATAAATTAAAGAAATTCAAGGAATGAAAAGAATTGACGGAAATCGAGAAATTCATGGAATTCATGAATATCACGGAATTCATGTATTTCAAGGAATTCATGGAATTTAAGACATTCCCATAATTTTACTCATTCATTAGAGTCAAGAGAATAGTGGAGTGCACGGAATTTACAAAATGTATAGAATTCATGGAGTTACACGAATTCCTTGAACTCCCTTAATTCCGTGGATTGCTTGAATCTCCGGAATTCCGTGAATTTCGTGAATTACAGATGTTACATGAATTCTGAGAATTCCTTTATTTCTATTAATACTACAAATACCGTTAATTTTATGAATTCCGTGAATCCCGCAAATTCCGTAAATGAAGCGTGTTCCGTGAATTTTGTGAGTTCCAAAAATTAAGCCTATACTGTCAATTTCGCAAATTCTATGAATTTCGTGGATTTTGTGAATTCCGCGAATTCTGTTAATTCCATAAATTTGATGAATTCCTTGATTTCAGGGAATTCCTAAATTTCTTTAGCTAAGTGAATTCCGTGAATTTCATGAATTTTATGAACTTCGTAAAGTGAATAGATTTCGTGAATTCGGCGAACTCCGTGAATTCCATTAATTCCGTAATTTTCTTTTGGAGCATGTTCGCAATTTTACCTTACGCTTGTATTGTAGATTTTTGGTAGATAAGTGGTAGAATTTGAAACATTTTTAACAGTGTAGCAATACTATATTATCAATTTTATATATTAAGGGTTTTAAGATTTCTCAATAAATTTTGTAACTAAAATAAACAAAAAGAATTGAAAGAGGATTACAAATTATTGGCCAATATAAAAAATTGTTTACCTCAAATATTGATAAACTATTAACTATGAATTAAAAGTTAAAATAATATATTAATTTAATTAAATTGTTTAAATTCGTCAATTTGAAAAATTATGAGATTAACGTTTGGCATTAGAGTATATCAATTGTTTAAATTTTATAAATTCTTTTTTTTATTTGAATAATTAAAAAAATTAATTGTAATGGAATTTTTTAAATTGAATAATTTAAGATTATATTATATATTAGACTGTAATTATTTAGATATGTGTAATTTATATTTAAACAGTTATTATGATTTTTCTTAATAACAAACATTTATACTCTTAATCTTCTAAATTCGTTAGGTTCATTGTGTCAAACTGAAACATTTTACAATTAAATTAGATGTCCAGTTTCTAACTGGTGTTTAGACATAAAATGATGGTTTCCTGAGGTTTGTCTAAAATTATCATGATGTGTCTTTCTTATCGCAGAAAGCAATCCATTAGTTGGACCAACATAACACTTTTCTCATTTCAGACATTGTATTTTATATACTACAACAGGAAGTTAAAAATTGTGTTGGGAATCTTTCCCTAGTTTCATTAGTGTGCACTAAGAAGAACGAAACGTTTGTAAATAAATAATTGACGTCTAGCGGCGTGAAACTATTATCTTTTTAAATTTATATATTTTAAAAATTTTTTTATTAATGTGTATGTGAGTAAGTAGTGGGTATAACAATTTTGACTTCGTTGTTTGTAACTTTTGCTAAAAAATGAGTTGGACTGATGATTAAAGCAATTATGCGACAAATTGGTGTATGATCCTTATGGATTTTTAAGTACGCCATAACTTTTAGCTAGTACAATATTAGTGCAAGTTAACTCATTATTATGAAACTTGTATTGCAAAAACTCATTATCATTCGAATCTTTTAATATTTCTAAAGTACTTTCTTGTAATTTTTTAAGAGGATTTTTATTTCATCTTTTATAGATATTAGAATCGAACAAAATATCATTCATCTTTTGTATATAATCTTTTCTTTAGAAACAAACTGATTTTCTTCATCAGCAACTGTAAAAAAGATATCTGGATTCTTCGTGATAAAGGATTTTGTGGTTTTTAATTTTTCAGAAAAAGACCTTTCTTCTGGATAAATGTGAATGTTTTGTTTCATAATGCTACATATATTTCAAGTTATTTCATCTCTTATTTTGTTTTCAATTGTATCTGTAAGGTCTGATGATTGTAAAGACGTTTCTATATTTTTAATCGTATTATTCGCATCTTTGGTGGAAAACTTCGAACAAATACTGTGGCAGCAGCTTCCCGCACCTAGCGACCCGGATTTCCACCCGGAGAGAAGTTTGGTAGAGCCGTCCAGCCAAGACGTACAATTTCCGCGCCAATTACACAGTGAACAGCGCCACTTCTATTTGGAAGAACGGTTCCATTCATTCGGGAGAACCATTACCCCGAACAAGTTAAACCTTTTAATGAGCAGTATGCTTGAGCCGTTCTGCACACATGGCGCTGGTGTCACAGTTCCGCGCTTGCGCAGCTTACAAAAATGTAGTACTCACATTTCAGAGCGGCTGATCACTGTGAGTTCGGTGTAATGAGTACCCCGAATTTGGAGCGGACGCCATACCAAACCGAATTGCAGCGACTCTCTCACAACTAACGTGACGGACAAAAGGATTTGTGATAAGGAAAAGAAAACGTGTTTGCACATCTTAGGATATTCTTCTTTATTTTGCTTTCCTCCATAACACATTTACACCTGCGTTTTTAAAAATCAGCGCCCATGATTGTGCGATTGTGCATTTTTGTGCAAATCTGCTAGAATGTGTTTCATGATCCAAGTATATTATTCGTTACTATTTATGCGTACAAAAACATCATGGTGATCATCACTTAAAACGCTTCGAGCCTGAACGAAAACACCCAGAAGTGTATCACCCACAACCAAAGCGGAACCGACATCCTCACTGGTAAATCGATTATTTTCAGGTAATTGCACAGTACAGATATTAAATGGTGTAATAGAAAAGTGATGTTTATATCGATCAATACATGTCAGCAGGTTGAATATTATCACTCCTGTGACTGTGTACCAATGTGGTTGTTGCAAATTACATGTTCTAGGTGTTAAGATATGTTTAGGTGATACTATGACACCTGTACAAATTTTTGCGTAAGCGTGTTGAATTTTTTCAATGTGGATAACATCTGTATTCATCCATTCTCCGTGTCCAAGGAAGACATGACCAATCATACGTTTCTGGCGCGAATGGAGATTTGATGAGTTCTCTGTGAATATGGTAACTTAATCAGTCAGTCCAAAAGGGTGATTAAAAAAATTAAATTTCTAAACTTTTTGTGTTAATCCTAAATTTTTATTAGAGATTGCGCAGCAAAAGCAAGGAGTATTTAGTGGATGATGAAATATATTTTAGTATATTTTTAAAAGTATTTAGAATATATTTGAATTCCTTTGAATTCACTCACAGAAAATTCGCAAGTATCAAATCGACCAAGATAATCGCGTCAAAACGTTTTATAATGGGTAATTTTCATTTGTTACAGAATTAAGTTTTCAATTGCTTGCAACGTTTTCATACCATGTTTCTTTGTGGGCTTAATTTCTTTTGAAATCGTATTAAATTTCTTTAAATTCCGTGGAGTTCTTTAAATTTGAGGTATTCTAGCTTATTTTTTTGCATGTCAGAAATTTATAATGTTCAAGAATTTTAGAGAATTGTGGGAATTAAGAGATCTTTCTAGGAGTTGAAAGAGTGAACAAAAATCTGAATATAGAATTCAGTCGTGATTAAGGAAATGCAGAGAATTTTGTGAATTCAAAATGTTCAAGACTTTCAATTAATTTTAATCAGTTTAAGGATTTCAAATATTCAATTCATTCAGGAAATTCCAAACATATAATTTATTCAAGGACTTCAAAAAGATCAAGGAAATATTGGGATTTTAATTAATTAGGCTATTGTAAGAATTTAGAGAATTCATGAATTCTAAATTTTCAAGGAATTGAAGAATTTTCAATATTTAGAAAATTCAGAGAATTGTAAACATACAAGGAAATCTCAAGATACCAAATAATTAATAATTTTAGGGTTTTACAGAATATCTAAAATCAAAAATATAAAAGGAATTAAATTTAGGGAATTCGAAGAATTTAGATATTTTCAGAAATTCTAAGAATTTAAGAAATTTATTGGATTTTGGATATTTAATGAATTTATAGTTTTCCAATATTTCATTGTATTCAAGGAATGTTGATATTTTGAGTTATTCTCTGAATTTTGAATATTTAATGAATTTTTGTAATACATTATATTCAAGTAGTTCAACGAATTCAGAATATTCAACGACTCAGGGGAACTTCGTATATTCATGTATTTCAGAGAATATCGAAAATTAAAGGATTTAAGGATATGCTTAATAATCTAGGAATTCAGAATACTCCAGAAATTAAAATATTTTAGAGAACTTATATTAAGGATTTCAGAATATTCAAGGATTTTAGCACACTCACTAAAATTCTAGAGAATTCAGATTATATTAGAGATTTCAGAGAATTTGAAGAGTTGAGAAAAGTGAAGCAACACAAGGAAATGAAGGAATTTAAGGAGTTCAGTTAATTCTGAAAATTGACGAAATTGAAAAACTTGAAGGACCTTGAGGAATGTATCTTTTTGTCATAGATTGTTAAAATTTTGAATAAAAAAAATTTTTTTTTAGAAATTTCTGAATTTTGACTAAAAAGATGACTTACAAAAATTGATAATTTTTTTTCAACACTTGGAGGTTTAAAGAATGAGCTAATTCCTTAACCTAAACAGGTGCATTTTTAAAAAAGAAGATTTACTTTTTACCAAAGAAGACGAATTTTTAACGATGCAATTAATTTTTAATCAAGAAAAAACCATTTTTGACTGGAAAATATCAGTTTTCGACTAAAATGAAACAGTTACGTTACACACACAGAAGCATTTATATACGGGTTCCGTCGGTTGGTTATGTAAACTTAACAATTCATTTCAACCTTCGAAAAACACAGCTATCATCATTGTTATAAAAGAATAGGAAAAATGCTTACAATAATTTTTTAAAATCATTTTCTTCTTTCTCGAGAATAATATCTGAAGGCAAGAAATTGCATTTGATGACGCCCGTGATTGTTTTTAACAATTATTACAAACAATTCACATTTCTAAGCAAACAACATTTTTATTTTCTGCAGAGTAACTTCTTCTCATCTCATGAATAATATTATTATTATTATTATTATAAAAGTTGTCATTTAAATACGTATAGTAATGATTAAAATATTATTTAACAATTCTTAAAATGAATAAAATCACTCTTTTTGACCTATTTTAGCTTTCAAGGTTCTTTTTTTTAGCGAAATATGATTCTTACGATATGAGTAAGTTATGTTGTCGAGAACGAGATAATTGCAAGTAATAAAATTTTATATTGCGAATCTAATTAATAAGAATTTTTAGAAATATTAATGTTCATGGTTATGAATGTGACTTTATTATGATAGGATATTATTCTTCAGGTGGAAAGAAATGATTCTGCAAACAAAAAAATTACTTTTCCATAAAACCACTTCAAAGTATTGATAAAGTTGAATCCGTATGTGCTAAAGTTATTTTCTTCAATTATTCGAAACATATTTAGCTTCAAGATAGATAAACATTTATTTTTGGCCTACTGGCCTCGCCTCGCACGCATATCGCTATTTTCTCGCTAAGCCTCACATTTCCAACCGCTGCCTCCGCAGCTGACACCTAACACTTATCAACTATTAACAATATTTACAGTTTTCTTACACTTTCTTTCTCTTCTATTTACAATTTTTTCTCTCCATTCCTCTTCCTCTTTCCTTCTTTTCTTCTCCACCTTACCCAACACCTTCTTCCCCCATGCTACTGCCCTTTTGTCTCTTTTCTCTTGAAAGCCAAAACCTATTAAAAACTTTCATATAACTGCATCTCATTCTCGCTATAAGTTCCACACTTCCTTGCTCTCCAATCTCATACAAATATTGCGTTTTCTTCTTTGGTATAATCCACACATAGTTCCAGTTGAACTTTGACTCTCTTATTCTCTCCTCTCCTTCTGCCTTCTCTTTCCCAATGCAATTCTTTTGAACCAACTCATATACGTTCTTTTTTTTCTCGTGCATCTTTCTTACTTTATCCATCTGCAATTCATTCGTTCTAAAATACCTTTCCTTTTCGACCTCCATCTTCGCACCCGTACGTCTGTTCACCTTCTCCCACGAAAACACCCTAAGCAGCTTACTTCCCCCCTCTTCCAAAAATTAGTCCTTATATTTACACACTCGACTTCCCCTTATAATCCCTAAACTTGTTCTTCCTGTCCCCCTCCTGACGAAGCAGTTCCGCGTCTTCCTTCTTTTTATATGATTCTCCACTCCCCCATTCCTCGGAAACCGAAAGCCCAGGTACACAAACTCTTTCACATCCTGTAATATTTTTCCTTCCACTTCCACGCCCCTCCCTTATCTCTCGCACCTCCTTTCATAAACACAATAACCTTCGATTTCTCTGCATTTAACTCTCACTAATTTTTGTCCAAGTATCTTCTCAATCTTTTCATCATCTCCTTTAAAGCCTCTTCGCTCTTTGCTAGCAGCACGATGTTATCTGCATAGGCGAGTGACCATATCCTGACTTCTCCTTTCCAAACTCCTCCTACCGTAACTCTTCCTACCCTAACTCCTCATACACTAACTTCTCCTGCCACTCCGGCCGCTATTTTACTTTCCATATCCGCGATTAAAATTGCAAAAAGCGTTAAGCCAGAAACCCCTGAATATTCTCTCCCCTGCTTTAACCCTATCTTTTCTCTTCTCAGATACATCCTTACCCCATCGATGTGGCCTCTCTCTACGCCCCTCTCTTGCATTGCCTTTCAGAACCTCCCCCTATTCTCTGAAGGGAACGCACCTTTGAGATCTACAAAAAACGCGTACACTTTGGCACCTTTCTTGGTTAGTTCTCTATCCATTACGTGCTGCAGCCTATTTGCCGACACCATCGTGTAGATTTTGTACGTCGTATTCATTAGCGTGATTTCCCTATAATTTCCCTGCCACTCCCTATCCCCTTTCTTATTCAGTGGCATAATCAACCCTTCCCTCTAACCTCTTGGGCGTCCCTCTCACCCACATACTTTATTCAATTACCCTTCCACGGTCACCCTTACCTTTTTTGTGCTAAACAGCCACGCTTCATTCTCTAGCCCGTCTAGCCCTGCTGCCTTCGATTTTTTTAAATTTCCCTATCTGCTTTTCTATCTCCTCGTCATTCAGCTTCTCTCTATCTGCCTCCCTCTCTCTTCTAATTCCATCATCTCTTCTCCGTATATATGATCCCTGAAATAAATCTTTAAAAAATTTCCTCCATTGGGCACTCCCTATCTTCTTACTTATCCCCACCATACGTTTCCTCAACCTGTTAATTATCTTTCCCACGTCCTCTTCTGTCTTAACACTTTACAACTCCTCTTCCAGCTATTTTTCCTTTTCCTGCTCTTTGTTTTTACACATCACCCTAAACTCTTTTCTCATTTCTACGTACTCGTATCTTTTCGCGGTTCCTTCCTTCAACATATCTGTAGTTTTTTTCACCTTTATCTTCATCATTTTCTATTGCTTATCTCACCACAGCTTCACCATTTCTTCTTCTTTCTTTTCCTTTATTTGGGAAGCGCAAATATTTAATTATTTTATTAATGATTATATCATAAGAAATTAACGCTTCTCTAGCAGACCGCATAGTATCTGCATGAGAGTATCCCTTCTGTTTCATGCAACAGAAAATTTAAAAGCAGCAAGATCAACTTTTAAATTGGTGAAATTCGGATTTTACGTTAAAATTCCCATTAGAAGGTCAGGGAGTATTCGCACTAGTTTTTTTTTATAATGGTAAACAGTTTAAAAAAATATCAGACGTATAAAGCCTGTTGGCTGCTACACTTCAAGCGCATCATCTGTAAGTAGCAGTCAACAGACATCATAGGTCTTATACTTTTTTATCTTTTTACCGTTGCAAAAAACTGTTCCGATCACTCCGTGACCGTCTAATGGGAATTTTAACGTACAATCCGAATTTCACTCATTTAAAAGTTGATATTGCTGTTTTATTTTATTTTTTTATTTATTTTTTTTTAGTTTTTATCGCATGATACGTGATGGAGACTATGTTGATACTATGAGGATACTCTGTAGAGTATCTTTCCCGTTCAATCGGTCCGCTAGGGACACAATGAATCTGGTATTTTTATCGCCGACGCAGTGTTCATTTCACGGCTAATATTTTTAATAATTACTCAGCAATAGCATTATATTTATTCTTGTTCTCAGATCAGATCTTCATATCATGATTTTCTCTTAATTTTGTAATTTCAAAAAATTTCAAGAAACAATGTATTAAATTTGGTGATTAGTTGAACAAAAGATTTTTAAAAGACGATTTTGCTTGAAAGATCATTGAATTTCAAGCTACATATTTTTGTAAATCTTTCAATTAAATATTTTCAACATAGACAGATTTAATTGCGTCTAAACTTCGAGACGGTTTTCATTGACACAATAGATGGTTTTTCGAAAAAAATTTGTTCAAGTATATACACTTATATCGCAGTTTTGAACAAAGACAATTTTCCTTTTTTGCAATTATTTCTCTTCTGATTTTTAAATCACAGATAATCATAGGTAGAAAGGTCTTTTACCTAAGATTATTAGGAATATCAGTGAACTTACTACGATTATCTTCTAAAACACTTCCAATAATCCCTTAAAATAAAATTCCGCCAAGAAATAAGAGATCAAAATTTATTCGTTTGGACATCGCGAGTACGAAATGAGATACTTCAGGTCATGAAACTCTACTTTTATCAAATAAAGCCAAAACAAATATTTTGAAGTCCACGAATAGCGTTGCCTTTCATTTCGAACTTTATTTGTGGAGCTGAGTAATACTTATCAACTTAAAAAGAAGACGTAATTAATTATTACGAAAGTTGTTTTAAGAATTTTGTTTGATTAAAAAAAATTGAGAGTGAAATAAGTCATCTTTCTAATACTGCCTTTTATGTGGGCCATGTAAGCTTATAGTTTGAAAACGGTATGAGTGTCAATCTGGGGATTAAGATATCACACTCTGCATTTATTTTTAACGACAAATAAAATTACTTTCGTATACTATTTTATAAATTAATGGTTGCAATTTATTTAAACCATACCGTCTATTACATATACATCAATCAATAAGAAATAATTACAATGAGATCACAAAGAATTTTCTGAAACTATGGAGATACTTCCAGCAACAAAATAGAGATAGTTCTAAAATGAAAATTGTATACCATTTACCAATCAAAAAAATATACTCTGAGTGATAGTTACAGTTTAAGGTGGATTTCGAACCACCAAGAGCAACAGCTTTAAGTACTTAGAGAAAACATTTTCTCTAAAGGTACCGGCCCCACGACTCTCCAGAGTGGAGCAACTTCCTTTAGTGGCTTGTGTTCGCCGCATGGGCCACTGAAGCACTTCCAGAGTGCGATGCAAGAATTGAACCCCTCAAGCCGCCGGAATGGGTCCAAAGCGAACCCTTTAGCTCACACGATAATCGTCCCACTAGGGCTAAGTACCTTAATATAAAGAAAGGTCAGGCCAGATCTGCAGACTCTGAGAGTGGGCTCTAGCTACCAGATCTCTTCTAAGAGAAGCTTTCATGTAAGCACTTGAAACCATGCTTGCACCAGAAGCTAGACCTTCCAGAAAAGCTTCGCTCTATAAATGTAGCATGTTAAATATCTGATACCGTGAAGAGTCCATACAAGAAATTGTTTGAATCAAAGACAGTTTCCTGGCGAGGACAACACAGGGCAGTGACGGTCTACCCACTTTGGATCGCATGGCGTAGTTTGGAGCATTTGTTAGCAAATGAAACAGTCCCTTAAAGATACTTAGCGGAACCCCCTCTAAAGAGGCAAGAGACACCTGGCTTCAAATTCGCACCGTGTATAATAGTAAACTATTAACCAAGCTATCAACCAATTTGATGTAGGCTGACCGAGCGTCTATTTTGAAACTGTTTATGATTTTTAACGTGGCACTCGCTGCCGCATTTGCTGAACTCTCATATTTTCTCGTGGCGTCAACAAACTTACAAAAATTACTATGGATTACACCAATACAATTCTAATTTTTTGCCACTTTAATTCTATTCTTACCAAGCTTAAAGGTACTGCATTTTTCACAGATTCTTAAGCTATTTCGGAAATTAACAATCTTAGTTTTACTTGCGTTTACAACCAGTCTATATTTTAAACAATATAGCCGTAGAGACTCCAGTTTCCTATTTATTTCCAAGGTTGTATCCGAGAGAAAGACCAAGTCATCTACACATGTCAACAATAAAATTTGTAGTACACAATTTACAGAGCGACCTCTACAACCTTGATTCACTAAAGATGCTTCAAAGTCACTAGTGCACACCGTGGGATTCCTTAAAAAATTCGGTTGTACTCAAATTTTTTCCTATACAAGAATATGCATTTTCGTAAAAATTTCTAAGAATTGCATTATGGTCTTTGCTACAAGCAGTTAGTCTACAAGTTGAAATTTGCGTAAACATTTTTGCAATGTAATTTACCAAATTTATTGGTCTATAGTTATCAGGCATGCTGGCATTACCCTTTTTGAGTAGCATAGTCATAGTCAGGCACACCAAAGCACTTAGCACTATTTCAGTTTCGAAAATTTTGTTTGATAGTTGTTACAAATAGGGTAACCAGCTATCAGGAAGTCTTTTTAAAAAACTATAATTAATGCCGTGCAGAAATTCCAATCTGGATCTGATCGGGGCCAGATCGGGCAGAATTTGGCCCAAATCAGGCTATCTAGAGGGGGCCAGACTCGAAATGAAACGCGTTGCCCGATCGGGGCCCAAGCGCTGCGCCCAGAGATAACCATACCTGGCCCCAAACCGGCCCATACTAATTTATTTTTCTTATTCTGAATTAAAAGGGATTCTTAAATGAAATAATATTAAAATCGAATATATCACCTCCTTAACTGAAATTCGAGTATATAAATATCAGGTTATCTAACAGATCGCGATATGAAAAAATTGGAGTATGTCAGACAATTTTTTTCGAGAAAACGGAAATATATTTTTGGTTTTAATTTCTAAATTGAAGTTGCTTTTAATTTCTATATTAAACCCAATTGCGGAGAGTACCAAATCACCTAAAAGTACTTGAAAATAAATATGTTTATGACGTCATTGTTGATCTAATTCGTTTTCACATTCAACAAATAAAATATTACTTTTGCTACTTTTCTTGTAAATAAATAATCTCATTTCGAGACTACGTTTCATCTTAACATTCTTAATAAATTTACTTATTATAGTCTTCAACACGTAATTCAGGAATATTTTGGAGTATATTTTACCTACGCATTCGTCTTGTGCTCACTTTTGGCATTTTTTCCCACTTATTTTGTCACTTTTCCAAATAATAATGGAAATATTTTTGACGCTTGACACTTTACGTTGAAACTTGGGCGATTTGGAGTCAACCCACTTTAGTCCCCGAAATTAATGGAGCGCCATCTACTGGCAAGCTTGGCCGTTAAGTCCGGTTCTAGACGGGGCCAAATTTAACAACCACAAAATTGTGTGCCTGATCTGGCCCAAATCGGAAATAAGACAAACATTTGGCAATTTCTGCACGGGATTAAGTCAGATCCCGCTACTTTAGCATCTTTACCTTTTTTTAGACTTGACTTTAGCTCACAAAATGTTATAGATCTGTCCAGCAAAGGATAAAAAATGCGTATTACAAGAGGTTGACTAATTATTTAAATAGGAAATAAATATCGAAGTCAGTTGTACCGCGTGTCTATATTAAAAATGTTACATGCAAAAAATTTATCACGTGTCTTGTTGATAATAGACCAAAAGGTTGATGAGTCACGGGCGCAAGATATTTGATTAAAAATTTTATTTTGATACACGTTTCACTTGTTAAAATTAAAATTTTTAATTGAAAAAAGATCCTTCTGCTGCTTCATTCGATTGGGAATCGTACTACAAAACTTCTGATTTCTATTCAGGTGCTTCTCCAATTAAGCTATTAAAGGGATTGGAATAACAACTCTTAATTCAAGAAAATAATGCTAATTTGGAGCTGGGTGTTAATGGTATCCATGATTATTTTAAATGAATCTGTTACATCATCAGCGAATGTTACCTTATTGACAGTAGACCATTGGGAATCGTACATCAAAACTTCTGATTTCTGGTCAGGTGATTTTCCAATAAAACTATTAGAGGGATCAGAATAAGTACTCTTAATTCAAGAAAATAACGCTTATTTTTAGCTAGATTTTAATGGTATAATCAATTACTTCAAATGAATCTGTTTCTCTTATTTTGTAACATTTTGAAATAACTCTTTTTTGCATTAAAACATGCCACACGACTCCTCTCATTATTATCATCCCCCTGAAAGGTCTAAAACGCTACGACCATTTCACTTCTAACCACGCGACAATCCTTGTCGAACCAAGGCTTGTCAGCGGATCTAATCCCAATTTTATATGACACTTTAAGAGCCATACCTAATTTATTCGCACTTTGAAAAATAACAGCTAATAAAATATCGTTCAAGAAATTAACATCTTCATTAAAAAGTGTAATCTCAGCTCTCAGCAAAATCTATAGATTTGCTGTTATCAAACATTATCTTTACATATCTTTAGGCATTACCTTGACTGCAATGATAATACTCGGAGTCATAAACAATATTCAAAGTTAAAAAGTTAGGTATGTGATAAAACATTGACAAAACTAGTAAAAATTGAAAATCATGCATCAATGCAAGCCCGTCAACCGATGCTCATACAAGATCAATTACACTTGATCCTAAACGTCGTTTAAATGTGAAATTCGCAGGTGAATCTTCTCCGGATCTACCATTCAGAAGACAAAACCCATCGTTTCCCATAAACTGAGCCAATTGCGTAGCCTTATTATTTATCATAGAGCCATTCGATGTCCTAACAGCAGAAAAATTCTTGGAGTTCAAAAAAGTACTTTCGTCAAGTTCATAAAGCGTACCTAGTCTACAATTAAAATCACATCCAATGATCATAGGTAGGTTACGAATACATATCATGTATTGAGGATTACACAATATCAAAGTCTTTCCAAAATTTATTGATATTTAAAAGAGGTGAGATGTAAACAACCCCCAACATTACTTCTGTCGATTTACGTCGAACCTTAAGCATAACAATATCTTAAGTTAAGTGAACTACATGTGCGGAATATACCCGACTATCAAAAGCTACTACTATACCACCTTTTCCTATGCCACTGTTTGCTTTTCTCCAAGCTGGCGAATAGAAGAGCTGCATATTTTGATTTACGATTGGACCGTAATACATAAATAATTTAAATCTATGATTTGAAATCAATAAATATCAACGGTTGAAGAAAGGATTGATTTGTTTCATCAAATCACTTTACTAAAATATAACTATTTTACATTGAAACAAAACAACATTCAATACAGTTAACATGGTAACCATTTTCAATTTTATGGGTGATTGTTAAGCCAAAAAGAAATAATTTTTACAAAATTTTATTTCTGCAAAACGGTGAAATGATGTATTAAAATTATTAAATTTTCAACCAAAGGAAAAAAAATAATATTCAACTCTGAAAATAAAATGTTTTTTGTTAATTTTTCTGAATGATTCCAAATCTCCTACAATTCTACTTGTTAACTTTTTCACTTATCTGTGCTCATTTGACGTAAAAATTAAATATTCGATTTTTGGTAAGCATTTGCGATTAATAAAACCACATCCACTGGTCAAGCAATTCTGGTTAACAAACTCGTTCTTTCTTTTAAGGGTTGAAGAAAAGAGCGTCTTAGCACGATTCTACCCGCTCATTTGTTTGGAACTTACCGTTCTTAATGAAGACGGGTGGACGGACTGACGGATGTACAGACAGACAGACAGAATTTATCGTTAAAACTTAGTTTTTGACTCCAGGATGTTTTAAAATGTGGAGACCAGTTGCTAAATTGTGGTGTTAAATTTATGACTATTTTAACACTTTCCGAATCTTGATGTAAGAAAACGTAATAATTTTTGGAAGAAACATGAAACATTGAGTTGCAATTCTTAATTTCAATTTTCTCAAAACGCAACAATGATACCTCAATAAATCCCAATATAATCAGCTCCCCCCTTCTCACGACATCTCCTTGTCAGAGTCGAGGGGGTCCATGATACTGCCGACTGTTTGAATATATATATGAAGGTGTGCGTGAAAGCACCTATTGTATTCAAAATCATTTACATTCATGAAAATACCCAGCAAAAATACACCACCTACATTTTCAGTCTTAAAGTAAACACCGTAGAGTATGTCACGCACAACAAAGGCAGAACCGATATCATCAAGTGCAAATTCCTTTTCATGCGCCGGAACAATAGTGCAGTAAAATTCTGATGTACATGGAGGCTCATGCGCCATCTGTACATTCTTAACTATTTTTAAAAATCCATTAGATCCCCAAGCAATAATTACCGCATGAGCGTTTACAGACATTTGTTGAGTAGTAACATCTATTGGTCGACTAATTGATGAACCTGTCCTAGGGATAGGTGGACGAACTAGAAGAAAGACAAGATGAGTTTTTTGCTTTATAGCGTGTACAAAATTAAGTTCAATACCACCAATAGGTGATGCTATAGATTCAACTGTGAGACTTGCTTTCGTTTCACGAATACATCGTAAACGTGTTAAGATGTAATCAGGCGAGACAATAACACCTGCACAAATTGTTTTTTGTCCAATAAATCATTCACAATGTGGATAAGACTGTCAACTATCCAGTCTCCGTATCCTAAACGAGTGTGACCAAACATAGGTTTCTTTCGCAAGTGAAGATTGGATGAGTTATCTGTAAATACAATAACTTATTCATGCAGTATTTACAAGGAGGGTTAAAATAAAGCAAAGTTCGAATTTTTGTATTAGAAATGGCTCATTTCGTAAGTTATCCGATTCTATCTTATTATTTACTTACTTTACTTTCTATACTTACTCTTACTTTCTTCCCCTCTGCTTCCCTCTCATACTCCCCACTCTAATCATATGTATACCTCTGCTACTCAATAATTTACCTCTCATTTGTTTGGGACTATAAGCAATTGTCAATTTGTCGGCGGCTACCTTTGACTTTTTTCCCCTGTACTGCGCTTCTCGTCGATGAATTCCCCTCCAGCGCTGCAGGCTGAAAGCATGGTCAGTATAATTTCCAACGCAATAGAGCATTCGCATTAGCCATTCAAATTTTAAATAGCCGGCCCAGTGAGGGAATAAGATTGCCCGCATGCCCCCATAGTTTGCATGTGTTGCTGGAGTTTATACAAATTTTTTTTTCGAAATACAGAGCGAATATTTGGCAAAATTTATGAGACATGTCAATACTCCATATATATAAAATTTGTAATGTTGCAGGTTTCACCTGCAAATTATTTTTATCTGTTCTCTGTCTTATTTATTTGTAAACAGCTCTTCCCCTCTCGGAGGAAATTTCCATTAAATAGAAAAAAACGGACCATTGAGGCTCAAACAAGTCTTTATTTCTTTTTAAAATGTTTTATATTTATATTTTTTGTAAAACACACTTTTATGGGATTTTTATAGGAAAAAGGAGTAAGTCACTCTTGTTAATCACTTTGGGTTTGTTTTTGTTTTATTTTTTTTTCTATGAAATTCACGGAGTTTAGAGTACGAGAGGGTGATGGAGGGGAGAGTTGTTCTTCCCTGGAGCATCATTTTTTTATCAAGGACCAGCGCTAGGAACAACGAGAAACCAAGGCGGGTTGAAGTCGCCCAGATGCAGGTGCAACCGTAGGTTGCTTACCGGGGGTTGAATCTGGATGAGATTCCCGCATTTCAAATCCTTATGAGAGAAAGAGTAGTTTGAAGTATTTGTGTCTTTAGTGTTCGCCACAGCGTGGCTAATCTTGGGATTTTTTACCCATTTTTTTGTTAAGATCTCAATTGTGGAATTGTGGAAGCTGAGAGTTCGCTCAACAACCTGTGGTAAAGGTGGGCGGCTTTAAAAGTTTTATTTTTTTTTTGTTTCTGGCGTCAATGGACGCGGAGATAATCGCTAACGTTCTGTTCGCTCCAGGGCGTAATTTATTCTAGCCAAAATTGTTTTCTGGTTTGCTACTTTTTTTTCTTTTTAATATTTGATGTAATATCCATTTAATAAAGGGTGACAATTATTTTTTCTCCTTTCAAAACCTCGGAGTTTTTTTTGTTAGTTTCGTATAGTTGCAAATAGAATAAATTTCATAAATTATATAATTCACACAAACTATAACCAGTGTTTTTTTTTGTTTTGTCTTATTTCGAGACTTCTCAATTCTTTTTCTTGAATTACGATTTTTAGGAACCTATGCCACTCTGCCAGGATAATGAGCTTGAGCATTTAAAAGAAAAATGTGTTTGCAAAAAAAATAGTTTATTCTAGGAATATCAGTATTTTTGTTTGTTAAAATAATTTCCTTCAGTGCGGCAAACGTGATGTTTGTCTGGCGAGAATCTTCGTTTTATATTTAAAAAATCAAAAACTTTGTTCCGTATGCTCTTACAGATTTAGATTCGAGTAAAAATGCCAGTTGATTGCCCTCGGTCACTAGAGTATATTTAGAGTCATATTTTATTTAATCTCACAGTTTTAACACTGCAAAATAAGTTAAAGCATATAAAAGTTTGGAAGCTTATAAATTTTATGAAGCTGGTTTTGCGATGTATATTGGGTCAGTCGAAACGCAGTTCGCCACAAGTAAGAATGCTCTATGCTTCTTCTTACGGAGAATGTGTCGCTAAATACGGTCTTGTTTAAAATGAATAAATTAGGTTATTTCTTTTCTGATTTCAAAATATAGTTGAATGATAGAGTTATCAATAAACTGAAATTTCCAGAGTAAAAAATAATCAAAGAAATGGTTTGATGACTTGCAGTAAATTTTCCTTCATTGAAAGAATTTGCTTGTAAAATTAATGAATTAGCCTAAAATAAATATCAAATGGGTTATGAACATGATTTATATTTCAATGATATTATACTATTTTCATAATATTTTATTAATATATGTTTAATTTTATATATTTGATAAGAAAAATATAATTGTACTATAAATATATTGATGGAAAATTGCACAGAAATCAATGTTAATTTTGAGCTAATTATTTAATTAATGTCACGAATTCTTTAAATAGAGTGAAAGTTATTGTAACACGTTTTTTAATATTTTATGTTTATTTTTGTACTTGGGAAATGTTACTTCATCAATAAGAGACGTTACATCAGGTAAAGAGATGCATGCCAAGAAATAAGGGAGTTTACAAGCCGCTGCTCGGCTAGGCAATGCTATAAAGAATCATCTCTAGTTGAAAATTTAACTATTTGACTATTGTCTTTTGCGACTTTAGTTGAAAATTTAAACTTCTCAGTACAAAAGTCAAGCACGCTTTTGTGAAGCTGTGTCTTTTTGTATAATTCGTCTTTTTTCATTTAAAAATAATCTTTTTGGTTAAAAATGCATCTTTTCAGTTGAAAATTATATTGTTCGTTTGAAAATTAACCTATTTATCAATTCGTTTTTTTTTCTTCAACGTTTATTTTACTGATTGAAAACTCATCTTTTTGCTTGTAAATTCATTTTATTTTAATGGAAATATGAACTACTTTTTTATAACCCCTTTTTTTGCTCAAAAAATTTTTTAAAATAAAAATTAAACTATTTTATTCACTGTATGAAAATTCATATTTGTTAATTCAGAATTTAACTATATGGATAAAACTTGATGTATTTTGTTAAAAATTCCTCGTCTTTCGGTAAAATACTATTCTTCTTGTTCAAAAATTTTAAAAAGTTTACTGAAATTGTTGATAATTTTTAGGTTTTTTGTTTAGTTTTTTTTTTAATTGAACATCCAACTAAATATTTAAATACTCTATTTGTTTAACATTATCTTTTTTATTTTAAAATTAATCTTCTTTGTTGAAAATTCTGCTGTTTCTGTGGAATATTATACTTCGTTTTTGAAACTTGTTGCAAATTTAGCGATTTCGTTGAAAATTCCTTTTTTATATTAAAGATTAATTTTTGAAACTATACAATCTTTTTAATTTAACTATTTAAATGAACATTCTTCATTCTGTGGTTGCAAATTTATTATTTATTTAAAAATGTTTTTTTTTGTATAGAAAAAGATTTGATTGAAAATTCATATTTTTAGTTGAAATTCATTTGCTTGGTTGGAGATTTAAATATTGTTTAAACTACTTTATTACTTAAAATTAATCAAATATCAAAAAACTATTATGCTTAGAATTATCTCAGAACGTCTATTCAAATTCTGTAAAAAAATTCCCTGACAATTCTAGGATTTTGCCAGATATCTATAGATTTTCCCAAGGTATAATTTTCCTAAATAATGAGCCACTCAATTATTAAATATAACAATCTCTAAAGCAATTCTGACCCTACATCCCTTAAAAAGTTTCAAAATGTCTCCTGAATATTGTCATTATTCTTAAAAAAAATATTTGGGGATCTCTCACATAAATTTTTGCACAAAATTTCTTTTTAATTTCAACTATTAATTTATCATTTTAGTTGACTACACATGCATTTTATCCTTTTTCTATTCTGATGTAAAAAAACCCTTAACAGAGGAAACTAAAATAAAATAAGCAATTTTTTTCAAATCATGAGCTTAAGAGATACCTAATTTTTTTTAATATATTATTATATTATTATTTTTATAATATTATTTTAAAAAAATAAGGATCTTTTCTAGACCACTATAATATGGATGGAACAATTACGTGAGTTAATTATGAATAATCTTTTTCTTAGTCCTTATAAATATATGACTGTCTAGGAACAATAAAATTGTTATATATAAAATCAGATAATTTTACTTAATTTATAAAAGTAGCTTTATAGAAGAACAACGAATTCCCTAATGGTACAAGCTTTCAAGAAAGTTATAATTACCACTAAAAAATCCAACTCTTAACAAAAAATGCCTTTAATCTATTGAACTCTAACTTACTTTAGCCTACCAGAAAAATGAGATTCCTCATTTTTTGTTTGAAGAAAGAATTTTTTATTTTCGTTTTCTTTAATTAGAAGGAGATAATTAAAAATATATATTGTTATTGAGTCGGAGGAGAAGAAGTGTTAATTTTTGATTTTTTATAAAATTAAAAGAGGGATTTTTTTATTGTTATGGTTGTTATAGAACTGGAATTTCCAATGAAAAGAAGAGATTAACCTTTATCCGAAGAAACGAAATTTTAACCAAAGTGATTAATGTTCTCCAAAAAAATTGTTAATAATTTACAGTAATTTTCAAAAAATATCTAAATTTTTAGTTTACAAAAAGAATAATAAAAAAAACTAATTTTCAACCAATAAGATTAATTCTGCCTCAAAAAAAAAGTTTTTAACATTATACATGAATTTCAATCTAAAATTTGAATTCTTAAATTTTTAATTCTTCCAACATATTAATTTTTAATGGACTTTTAACTGAATAATTGAATTTTTCACCAAAAAGTTTAATTGGCTAGCTAGTAAAATAATGCGAAGGAATCCTATAAAAAATTATGTTAACTAGCATTTTATTGCACATTCTATCGCCTTCCAAGAACTCAAGTATTTATATTTTTCATTTTATTTTTTTATTAATTTGAAAAAATAATTCGCATCCGATTAAAATATAAATACTAACAAATTAGTAAATTTTTTTAGCAAAATACTTTTGTATTACAATTTTCTTTAGTATTTTGTGTTGTTTTTATGAAAATGTAATCTTTTTATTGTTTATGTTATTTTTTGTAACTTTAACACAGAATATGCGTCCTATCGCAAATTTTGTAAAAATCAAAAACAGACCTCTGCTGAATCTATTAAAAGTTATAGATTCTATAAAATTCTAATTGAACTTAACTTTTTCAAAGAATCAGAAAGCTATGTTTTGAAAATGAAAAAAGATTAGGTCTAGTTCACTATTTATCAGCATGACCTTCTTCTTGTTTCAACAGATTTGAGAATGTAACACCAATGTGTCTTTTAATTAAACTGTTCTGCATTCTCATTTTTTTTGCAATACACACTCCTAAATAATAATTTTTTAAAATATAAAATTATAAATTTTCCGCTTCTTTATAAAATTTTGAACTTTTTGTCCACTTTTTATTACAAAAAAATTTTTTTAAACAAGC
>NC_046659.1:129473157-129478005 GCF_010883055.1 Belonocnema kinseyi | reverse complement strand
TTTCAAATATCTACTGTGTTTCAGAAAAATACATTTGCGAAAAGATCTCCCTGAGTGAAAAGTTAAAAATAAGCGGACAGTTTTACAAAAAATCCCAACTCTCTAGACATATTTCAAGAGGATAGAATTAAAAATAATACTAAATTAAAAAAAAATTATTTGTCTTATCTTGCATGAAATATTAATTTTTTTAGTGAAAGCTTGATAAAAGGTTAATTTTTTACCGAAAATTTCCCTGAATAACAATATATTTACAAATTAATTTTATTTTTAAAAAACTTGGAAAAATGATAATTAGCACTAAGAACTCAAAAAATCAAATTTTTCACTTTAACGGTTTTTTTGATGCCTTTTAAAACATACCTCTGCAAGTGATATTCAAAAAATATGTATTCGGTTGCATTCATAATTTGAAATTATAAATATTGCTATACTTTCCAGCAGGATTAATGAATACCACTCCGATGAAACAGAGAACACCAATCGCAGTCCTCATTTTCATCAAATCAATGTAAATGTTTTTGCTTTTATTAAATTTAAGGTGCTACTTAACTTGCCTTAATATAAAAAAAATCAATTTAACTGAGTTTTTGAAAATTAACTTCTGGGTAGAGTAGCAAAGGAAGCGCCAATAGTAAACAAACGACAGTACAAATTTTTTGGGACACAGAATAGGTCCTGGCATACCCATGGTTTATAAAGCATTAACTCCTATCTCATTTGCCCTTATTAATTATTGGAATTTAATCAATACATACTTCCTAAGGCAAACCTAGAAAACTCTTTCGTATTATCACCTGAATTTATCTTACTCTGAAATAGATTACTTTTCCTGAAAATAGGTCACACGTGCACCTTCAATTGACATTAAGTTGAAAAACCGCAATCGAACTTTACGATTTTGTACAGATTCGAATTTTTGGCTTTTCCGGACACCAATTGAAACTTTTGAGATCCTAGACTTTTCTTAAAAAATCAATTTTATTCTGGAGCTGCTAGCTTACATTAACCTATCACCTTCACTTCCTAAAATCAACCCTATTAAAAAAATTGGAATTTTTGGTAATTTATTCATGGAATATTGTTCGGCTTTTTTTTTTGGCTTTTCGAAACTATCCACTTCGATTTTTGGGCTCTAATCCTTATAAACAAAATGGTTAAAAAATAACGTTTTTGAGAATTTTCCAATGTCAACAGATGATTTTTGTTCTTCTTGAAAACACTTGTTTCAGTTTTTGGGCTTCACATCCTTAAAGTCAAAAATAAACTCCTCCCTACAACCTAGAAATTAAACTGTGAATCTGTAAAAAAGCAACCTTTTTTAAAATTTCATGCGGTCAATAGAAAGTCTGATTTTTGGGCTTCAATAAAACACCTATATCATTTTTTGACTATAAAATACTTCGAACGCAGAAAAAAATGGTTAATATATTTTATTTACTTCCTTTTCCTTAAAAGCCTTGTTTCAAACAGCGTTAACATTTCTTTTTTAATTATTAGAAAATGTGATACTAGCATTTTGAAAGTTTGGTACGGCTTGTAACCTTGCTTTATGCTGTTACGTGCATTTTGGAAATTGAAGCAACAGTTTTTGCAAACATTTTTGTGCAGTATTTTTTATTTTGCTACATAATATGACATTACAATATAATAATATAAAGCACATTAACTTATTTCTATATTTTATTCTAAATATTTTGTATTATAAAAGAGATGCAATCATGTCAAAACAAAACAAAACACGGATTTTGACAAAAATTGCTTAAGTAGTTACAAAATGTTTGAAAAAAGAAGTACTACTTTTGTAATTTATAAACTCCAAAGTATTATAGAGTACTTACAAAATTCATACTAAAAAGAGCAGCTTGTGGAATTCTTTCAGCAAGAATTATTTTTAATTAACAAGTGACAAGTTTTTTTTTGTAATTTATATTTAATTTTATTTAATTTTGTAATTATTCAAGCAATTCTTAATTGTTTAAACAATGTTTTCTTTCTACAATCGTGAAAAGCTTTCATTTTCTAAAATAAATAACACAAATATGAAATGTTGATGAAAATATAAATATGAAATTTAAAAAATTGAAAATAATATTTCTTTTCTGAAGTATAAAAATTAAAACAGAGAAGTCATTTTCAGGGGAAAAAATAATCTGTTGTTAAAGCCATTAGATTTTATTCCTAAAGAGCTTATTCTACACGTTTTTTGGATTAGGATATACTAAATAATCAGCGACATAGTGTACAAGAGATTCGAAAAAAACTAAACTACCCATCTTCCCCATGGAAAGGCGCAAGTCAGTGATTATCAATTGTATAAATACTTTCGAATAATTTCAAACTGACAAATATCACTTCTCTTAGCACTCTCAACATTTGTTAACCGTGTCATTGACAGCAGAACGGACTAAAGTTTAAAGATTACCAGGAATGAACATTTTTAATAAAACTGTCAATTGTTTTCAAAATTTTCTAAACATCTTTAAGGAAAAATATAACTACTAACATCCGATACTTATGACATTAATTACTAAAAATAAAACACTGTCGCTTTTTTGCGGGAAAAAATTATTTAAATAAAAATTGTAAAAATGAACACCAAATATTTTAAAAAGTATACTACTTTCTAGAAAACTTTCCTGAAAATTATGGACATAAAAATCAAATATGATGCCATCAATTAATAATCCCATTAACAATATGCCATTTTTCAACTTTTTATCATCCATCCCGAAATACTGCTCACAACAAAATTTTTAACTTGAAACAAATCTCGCGCGTGTTCCTCACAGAGTGACGAATATTTATAAAATAATAATGTAATAATGGCTTATGCACGAAATTCTATAAAAAATTTATGAATAAATTTCAATCTGTTTTACGAACATGTTGAAGTTTCTACGGGCACTTCGTAAAAATTTCAGGCTTGAATATAGATTGAATATAGATTGAATATAGATTCAGGCGCGTGCCTCTCGTATTTTAGAAGTTGGCGTGTAATTATAAATTTTTAAATATGAGGATTCGAACCCTCGAACTGCTGACTCCACAGTTTTCAAACATAAATAAAGAGTGCCTAAACACGCCGAGCCATCAAACATAAGAAAATAGGGGTTATAAAAGTTCTAGCGACGCATTAGACGAACTCGAACCACACATACGAGTGCACACCACTCACCGCGCTTGTGAATAATGTGTTCGATCCACGTGCAGGCGAACCTACTTTCTAGTTTCCAGTTTTGTCGGGCGAGCTCGTGAATTCTTGTGAATCTTTTTCCCACACGCGGTATATTTTTATAATTCTTAACGAAGAAAAAATAAGATGAACCGTTTAATAATCTTCACACCGAGTGCGTTAATTCTTTATCGAATTTCGCAGATTATTTTCAAAAATACAGCAATATCCAAAAGATTTGTTTCAAATCGGTGACCTAGCTAATAGTTCGTGAATTTCTTCCGCTTACTTTTTTTTTGCGTGGGAGCTTATTATCCTTATTTGGATCTATCGGAGCGCTTGCTTGAGCATTTAGGTAAATTTGTTCATGACTGGTGATGTAACGCGTGTCATGGAGAAGATTGAGGCCTGATGAGCCCGAACCCGGATTATAGGCAGGCAGCTTTTTTATGCGCTTTTTTTCCGGGTACCGTTCAAGTTTATGTGTAATTATTTTCTCTATTTCGAAAGTTTTAATATTTCCTCCAGAATACGGATGGTTGAAAGCATTATTAATTGCTTCAGTTTTGAGTATTGGAACATACTGATAGGCCAAGTTCTTATCTACGCGTATTTTAATTCTTCCCTCATTTTGGTAGTTTTTAACTTCATTGGCTGACCAGAATGCAAGCAAATGCGGTTGTCCTGATACTACGTTCGGGAATCCAACGACGTAGTCACCATCACTTTCCGTCCGCACTACAACATCCACCGGGCCTGGACCTAAGTTAGCAAATTCAATTTCGTATCCCATGTTTCCGCGCACAAGTGAAATGTAACTGTGACAGGAAAGTTTAGGGTAGTTGGTTTTTTGAACTACCTTGTTTTTATTAGACCTAAACATGCTCATCATTGATTCTGCAACAAAAATATGTGTAAGAAATTAATTAGTGTATTAGCTAATGAAACAATTTATCAAATCCTAATTTTTAGCTTAAAAATAAATGTGATTATTCAATTAAAGACTTTGAACTAAGTTTGGAATTAGAATTGCCAAGCTAACTATTTAAAATAAATTGTTTACATATTTTTTTAATTGACTAATTGATGTTATACATTTTTTATCTTCAAGAAGAAAGTGTCAACGCTGTTGTAAGCCAAAAAAGCTATACTGAGAACCCCGGAAAATAAAACAATAGTCTACGGCACTTTCCATTCAAGTTCCCAGGAGGCTACTTGAGCGAAGGTACAACGCGACAAATTGTCGATTTTACGGTTTCCACAAACGACGAGTTTGCTCGCCCTAAGTAAGTTATCGCATTATTAAGAACCTTTCGTCTCCCCAAAGTGACCTGTGAGGGCCGGAAACATTCCCCGGCCGCCTGTAAACAGCTTTAAAATCACGCGAGGCCACCGTGTTACACTCCCCATCAACAACTTTCACGGCGTGTTAGGCACGCCCTCTAGTGTTCGCCCTTTCTCACTTCCGCGCGTTCTTTCCTCCCTATAGCACTAGCTCTCTCTCTCTTTCTCCTACATTTCCTTTTCTCTGGGACGCGCTGGCCAGTGCACGAGGCTCAACCGATTAAAATACGAATAATTCTGGGGAGTAAAATTTCCCTTTCAAAATGTTTAAATCATACAGATCAATAGTAAAAGATCAGGATCAACTAAAAATACAAACTCCCCCCCCC
>NC_046659.1:129468358-129473057 GCF_010883055.1 Belonocnema kinseyi | reverse complement strand
CGACTCCAATTCGACCATTCAGCCAATAGCAAGGCCAGCCGCCGATCACACTGCCGCCGCGAGCCTCTGTGCCAAGTCGACATGTCTCTGGCAAGCGAAGAGAGAGTCAGTCGCCTTCGTGTATCCACTTGGAGTTGCATCGTCCGCCCTGCGCTCCCGTGATTAATAAACGAATAGTGATTTTTCCATATACCAAGTGTTTGTCTGCCCAGTGACAGGTTCTACCTTCCTTTTCGCCGTCTCATTAAACAGAAATCGATTCAGGGTCCGAAATCCTGACACGCGACGCGTAATTCAATTTCTTTAAATTTTTCTTCTTCGTGATACTTTGTTCTCTCAGTGCTCATATATTTTTTTCTTTCTTCTTTTTTGTCTCGGGTTTTCGGAATTTTCCTTCCATTTTGTTATCACACATTTTTTCCGTGATTTCAATTTTTTTTTCTTTGTTTGTTCATCGGGACCTAGCTCTTGTGTTAAAAAAAATTTACGCGTGCACTCTAACTTTCGTCCCGGGCGCGTTTTAAATTTGTGTTCATCAAACTTTCCACAAAGGGTCAGGCCTTACAGCCTCAGACCCGTGGGCCTTGTTTCGCGCTACTTGATTCGGTTTCAATTCTCAGTTTAAATTTTAAAACTCAAACTTTGCGCAAAGGGTCAGGCCTCACAGCCCCAGTCCCGTGCGCCTAGTTTCACGTTACTTGATCGGTTTCAATTCTCGCGTTTAAATTTAAAACCTCAAACCTTACGCAAAGGGTGAGGCCTTTCAGCCACAGTCCCTTGCGCCTAGTTTCGCGCGCGTAATCAGGATAAATTCTCGGTTTAAATTTTAAAACTCAAACTTTGCGCAAAGGGTCAGGCTTTACAGCCTCAGTCCCGTGCGCCTAGTTTCGCGCCGCGTAACCGGGGTAAATTCTCGCGTCTAAAAATCCTACATTTAAACTTTACGCAAAGGGTGAGGCTCTCTCCAGCCCCAGTCCCGTGTGCCTAGTTCCGTGCGCTCGTTCCGTTCAAAAATCGCCGTCGTCGCGCCATATCGTCGTTTATCTTCCTTATTAAATTAACGTTGCTAACATCTCCTATGACACTAAAGGAACTGGGTACGGCCAGGATTTTTTCCACGCTCGATCTAAAGAGTGGTTACTGGCAAGTACCAATGGCGCCACGTTCGCGCCAGTTCACAGCCTTCTCCACGCCCAGAGTAGGCCAATTCCAGTTCCGGGTTATGCCGTTTGGGCTCAAGAACGCACCCGGAACTTTTCAAAACCTAATGAGGCAGGTCCTGGCAGAGCAATGGGGCTCTTCCCCCTTGCCTATCTGGACGACATAGTCATTCGTTCGCGAGATTGGGAAGAACACCTACTACATTTAGCATTGGTTTTTGAACGCCTATTCATATACGGATAAACTGTCGCACCCGCTAAGTGCAGCTTCGAAAAAATCACTCTTCCTTATCTTGGGCACGTCGTCAGCACCGATGGAAACTCGGCGCAATCCGGGCACATCGAGGCGATCAAGAATGCCTTCCCACCCTGATCCCGTAAGGAAATGCGTTCCTTCCTAGGTATCTGCAACTGGGTCAAGGAAGACATTCCGAACTCTTCGGTAATCCTTGCCCCGTTATCAGATATGTTGTCAACGAAGAAAGCGTACAAAATGACTTCTGAGGCCCAGAAGCACTTCGAAGCTGCCAAAGCCGCCTTCCAGCGACCAGTGACCCTCAGTCGTCCAGACCCGGAACTGAGGTTTATTCTCCAAACTGATGCTAGCGCTCGTGGCATGGGAGCCGTCCTCAGGCAGAAGGACGCCGAGGGAAAACGACACATCATTTCGTTCGCGAGTGCGAAATTCTCTAACAGAAGCTCGTTACCACTGTAACGAGCAGGAGTGTTTGGCGATCGTCTGGGCGATTAGAAAATATTGTCATTTCCTAGAAGACGGTCCTTTTACGCTACGAACGGACAGTAAGGCCTTAACGTGGCTAGAAAGGCAAAAGGATACACGGGACAAACTAACCCGCTGGTATCTTTTTCTCAGTCGCTTTCCGCGCACTGTGGAGCACGTGCCGGGAAAACGAAACGAACTTCCAGACGCCTTGTCGCGGCACCCAGATCCCACGGAGTTTTCACCAGGAGAGACCGATCTAGCGCCAATGTTACCGCCCACCTTCACGCCTAGCCACACCAGATCCACACCGGTTGTGCCAATTCTTAGCGCTTTATCAAGGCCGCCCCTGTTTGATGAAATCGTCACTGCACAACAGGAAGACAAGGAGTTTCTCGACCGAAATCGCCTGACGAATCAGGGATTTTGGCGCTGCGACCGAAACGACCATCAGTGGAGGCTACAAGTGCCAACTACTCTGCAGGCACGGGTGGTATGGGAATACCATGACGCTGCTCTCGCAGGACATCCGGGCACCGACGAAACCATACGCTCGGTACGTGAGCATTTCTTCTAACCTGGAATGAGCTGGGACATAAGACGATACGTGTTCGGTTGCCACCTCTGTTTATGTTGTAAGCCTGTAAGTGGCCGACAACCGGACAAGCAGCGTCCACGACCCGCCCGCAAGGCATGGGATACGGTAGCCGTCGATTTAATGGGCCCGCATCCTCGCAGAACTCAAGGCCACAACTACATATTGGTAGTTACCGACCTTTTTACTCGCTGGGTGGAAGCCTTCCCCCTCCGAGCAGCGGACGCACAGAAGATCATCAAGAGAATTGAAGACGAAGTTTTTAGTCGTTACGGATATCCCCGTAGGCTGTTAAGCGATAACGGCCCGCAATTCACAGGCTATGCCTGGGCTGAGGCGAGCCAGCGGTGGGGTTGCCAGCTGTGGAACACGCCAGTCTACCACCCGCGCGCCAAACCTACCGAACGCCGTATTCAAGAGGTAAAAAAGGGATTACGCCTTCGCCTCCACCAAGGAAATCAACGTACATGGGACACCCATCTGTCCGAGATACTTTTCGGTCTAAGGCGCCGAGAAAACGCCGCCACCGGTGCCACCCCAAGCTATCTTCTCATGGGGAGGACGATTCGCCGGCCGGGTGAATGGAAATAACACGAAAATGACGAAGAAGACCAGCCAGCTGAAGAACAGCTGAGACGAGAGAACGAGGCCTGCACACGACAAGCCGCGTATCAGGCACGATACGCGACCGCTTATGAAAGACCTAGGTACTACCCCGGTGATTGGGTGTACGGACCCAATCATCAGCTGTCAAACAAAGTCGCAGGATACAATGCCAAGTTGGCCCCCGCCCGATTTGGCCCCTTTCAGGTCCTAGACCACGTCGCTGCCGAGGTCTACCTGATTTGGAAAGACGTAAACGCTCAAAAGATACACGGCAGTGTGTTGGTACCGGTGTCAGCACGCGCGGTAATGGAGGAGATGACGGATTCATTATCGTCGGCGGCGATAATGAAGACTTTGTCGATACCATCAACGAAGAACGGGACGAATACCCTGTCGTAGCCGTCGACAGGGAGGAGATGCCACGTAGGGACGGTGCCGTTGAGGAAACGCGCACCACCCGTGCACAAACAGCCGGATACCGACTTCAACCAGAAGATAGATGCGTTCGGGCCACTACCCTAGCTCACGCCCAGGATCTTTTGTCAAGAGACGAGTCCGATAGCGCTAGGAGACCGTATCACTTACTAGCACGCGTTCCGGTAGCCTACCGCGACACTCGAAATTACGCTCCTCGGAGGAGGCAGACGTAGGTGGATCGATTTGCGTGCAGACGAAGCTAGCGCGAATTACCTCGTAAAGGCTCGATAAGGTTAGGCAATGGGCTGCCGACATACACCCAGGATTAAATGTAAATAGTATATTAGGAATGGCTGCTGCGGGGAACCAATTTTGTATTGACTCCGAATTAGTCAGGGCTGCTAAGACGCACCCCAGTTAACTTGTAACTACAGAAATAGGAGTGGCCGCCGCGAAGTGACACTGATACAGTTTAATCTTACGTTTATTACAAATATACTAGAATAATTGGTACCTAGCATCAATTTCCCAGGGGGTTTGTATTTTTGAAAATCAAATGGACACTAAGGGTGAGCAAACTCTATCCGGGAAGGGGTGGAATTTGTTGCAACTTAAAAAGGCTATACTGAGAACCCCGGAAAATCAAACAATGGTCTACGGGACTTTCAATTCAAGTTCCCAGGAGGCTACTTGAGCGAAGGTACAACGTGACAAATTGTTGATTTTACGGTTTCCACAAACGACGAGTTTGCTCGCCCTAAGTAAGTCATCGCATTATTAAGGACCTTTCGTCTCCCCAAAGTGACCTGTGAGGGCCGGAAACATTCCCGGGCCGCCTTTAAAAAGGCTTTAAAATCACGCGAGGCCACCGTGTTACACTCCCCATCAGCAACTTTCACGTCGTGTTAGGTACGCCCTCCAGTGTTCGCCCTTTCTCACTCACGCTCGCTCTTTCTTCCCTATAGCACTAGCTCTCTCTCTCTCTCTTTCTATCTCTCTCTCCTACATTTCCTTTTCTCTGGGACGCGCTGGCCAGTGCACGAGGCTTAACCGATTAAAATACGAATCATTCTGGGGGTTGAAATTTCGTTTTCAAAATGTTTAAATTACCAGGTGTATACATATGAAACCGGTATTTTTTCAAGAAAAAAACACATTTATTTCAAGAGAATGATAACAAATATTTTATTCAAAGTATGC
>NC_046659.1:129434687-129468258 GCF_010883055.1 Belonocnema kinseyi | reverse complement strand
CCCCCCCCCTGGAATTCAGATTATGAATAATCTTTTGATTTTTATACGTGTTTACGTGTACTCACGTATGCACGTACGTCATTAGAATATTTTAATATAACTAATTTTCACCGACTTAATCATGTTCTTCTTCTAATGGGATAATTACTCAAGCATTTAATACTTATAGCACTTTAATATACAAATCTAGATTTAATTTAAATAAGAAATAGGCTGGTTTTTTGGCGGTAAATTTATTCAATAATTTCTGAGTAAGCTTATATTAATAAGAAATAATACTAAACAAATAACTCGAACAACCATTCTGTTTGACTTAGCTTCACAGTTTCTTCGGAAGCATGAAGTTAGGATAGTGATTAGCAACATATTTTAATTTTGATAATTTATCTTAATCCGTTCTATTTTTAATTTATAATTAAATTTTGTATCAAGAAGAATATTTTTAGGTAAAGCCTGGCACGGACGCTTGAAACGCGAGCTAGTGGGCCCGGCCGGCGGCTCCACCCCCCCCCCCACCATTTAGGTTTGCGACTCCAGTTCGACCATTTAGCCAATAGCAAGGCCAGCCGCCGATCCCACTGCCGCCCCTGCGCTCCCGTGATTAATAAACAAACAGTGATTTTTCCATATACCAAGTGTTTGTGCCTGTCCAGTGACAGGTTCTACCTTCCTTTTCGCCGTCTCATTAAACAGAAATCGATTCAGGGTTCGAAATCCTGACACGCGACGCGTAAATCAATGTCTTTAAATTTTTCTTCTTCGTGATACTTTGTTCTCTCAGTGCTCCTATATTTTTTTCTTTCTTTTTGTCTCGGGTTTTTGGAATTTTCCTTTCATTTTGTTACCACACATTTTCTCCGTGATTTTAATTTTTTTTCTTTGTTCATCGGGACCTCGCTCTTGTGTTTAAAAAAAAGTTTACGCGTGCACTCTAACTTTCGTACAGGGTGCGTTTTAAATTTTTGTTCATCAAACTTTGTGCAAAGGGTCAGGACTTACAGCCCCAGTCCCGTGCGCCTAGTTTCGCGCTACTTGATTCGGTTTCAATTCTCGGTTCAAATTTTAAAACTCAAACCTTGCGCAAAGGTTCAGGCCTTTCAGCCACAATCCCGTGCGCCTAGTTTCGCGCCGCGTAATCCGGGTGAATTTTCGGTTTCAATTTTAAAATTCAAACTTTGCGTAAAGGGTCAGGCCTTACAGCCCCAGTCCCGTGCGCGTAGTTTCGCGCTACTTGATTCGGTTTCAATTCTAGATTTAAATTTTAAAACTCAAACTTTGCGCAATGGGTCAGGCCTCACAGCCCCAGTCCCGTGCGCCTAGTTTCGCGTTACTTGATCGGTTTCAATTCTCCCGTTTAAATTTAAAAACTCAAACTTTGCGCAAAGGGTCAGGCCTTTCAGCCACAGTCTTGTTCGCATAGTTTCGCGCCGCGTAATCTGGGTAAATTCTCGATTCAAATTTTAAAACTCAAACTTTGCGCAAAGGGTCAGGCCTTTCAGCCACAGTCTTGTGCGTATAGTTTCGCGCCGCGTAATCTGGGTAAATTCTCGGTTCAAATTTTAAAACTCAAACTTTGCGCAATGGGTCAGGCTTTACAGCCCCAGTCCCGTGCGCCTAGTTTCGCGCCGCCTAACCGGGGTAAATTCTCTCGCCTAAAAATCCTACATTTAAACTTTGCGCAGAGGGTCAGGCTCTCACCAGCCCCAGTCCCGTGCGCCTAGTTCCGTGCTCTCGTTCCGTTCAAAAATCGCCGCCGTCGCGCCATATCGTCGTTTATCTTTCTTATTAAATTAACATTGCTAACATCTCCTATGCCGAGGGGTGATCGAAAGCGCAAACGCCCTTGCAGAGGGGCGCGCGATCTTCAACGCCACCGGGTAGAAGAAGCCGCAAGCGAGGCCGTTCCGAAACTTCAGGCCGCTCCTGCGGTGCTAGACGAATTCGTACCACCGACGGTACCCTTGCCGGCGGTCAAATTACCATCACAACTGACCGCCGTACCCGAGCCTCCGTCACAGACACGCCCGCTCCCATGGGTGCTGAAGGAAGCTTTACCGGGACTGCCGGGTGCCGTCGATCCGCGTAAACACAATTATCTCGCCAATTGTTCGTCTTCCGGGACACTGCGTTTACCCAAGTTCTTCCGGGATCCTGGCATTCCTTTTCCAGCCACACAGTTGGACGAATTCTTCTTTTCCGAGGTACCTACCGCGCCACTCGCCTCCTCGACTCCTCGAAACCCGGGTTATTTTTCAAACTCCGGGCCAACCCGCGCTTCCGGCTATTCACCGAACAGTTTAATTTAACCGCCTGTTCAAGAACTGCCTCCTCCGGCAACCAGGTTCGTTTGCGCACCTCTTCCACCGTTGAAACTCGCGCCGGATCCCACAGATCTTTCAGGCATTTACGATGATACCCAGCCTCGTCCTTCTGTAATAAACGTTCCATCGACTCCGGGAAAAAACCTAATAGCGTGTCCGACATCCACCCGACGATAGAACCCCGTCTTCCAAGGTCCGGTCGTGACCACCGCCTCTCCAATCGCCGGCCCTTCCGGCCTTTACAATTATCTAGTACCACACACTCCGGAGAGACCTCTTCCTCCCACCCTGGGTAAATGGTACCAACACACTGCACCTCCCACTACCCCGGAAGGCTTCGCAGTCCCAGCCGCCGCTAGTAGCTCCGGTGACACTCTGTCTCTAGCGGCCGACGGCACGCTAGCACGAGCTGAGTGGGCCAAGTCTATAGCATGTCTCGACGCTTATCTTCTGATAGAAAGCAAATCCTCGGGGTCGATAGTACAGCACCGATAGCCGGTTACCGTGCCCAGCTCATCACTCATGTAGTGGAACGGTTTACACCACCCCCCTGCACTGGCTGGTCACCGTCTGGACGGTACCAGTTAACAAAGCTTTATACAAAAAATTTTGTATTAATTTATTTTTACAAATCGTAATTTCGGATAGGTTGTATGTGAGCCTATGGAATTTTTAACGCAATTATGCACCGATTTTAGATTTTTTTTTGAAAGTTCAGGACTAAAATTTTATATAAGATGAGAGATTTTTCATTTTTCTGTGAATTCAAATTTTATGTTAATAAAAACAGCGAAAAAAATGTTAATCTTTTTTATTTGATTTTTATCTTCTAGACAAACTTTAAGGTATGTTCCTGTTATGAAATTAATTGCTTTCATTATTATAATGATGCGTTGCCAAAAAAATTTAAGATAAAATGTTATTTGTTTATGATATCAGCAAAGTATATTAATAAAAGTACATTTAAAGCATTATTTCAGGCAAAAAGGAACTCTTTTTTATTCCCAACTTGCTGAAATTATATTGCCAATGATGTTTTTCAAAGAAAATTTTGCTATTTATCAATGTTTCTTTTTTTATAAGCAAATTATATGAGAAAATGCACATTTCGGGCTTTTTAAGCGAGAAGAAATCGTTGTTTTCAGAACTTGCTGCAAATTATATTGCCAACAATGTTATTTGAAAAAATTATACATCCTAACGGTATTTTTTTATAAACAAACTATACAAAAGAATGCTCATTTTGGGAGTTTTAAACGAAAAGAAATTGACTGTTCTTTTGAGTTTACTGAAACTAAACTTCCAATGGTTTTTTCTGAAAAAACTGCTAAGCCATAAATATTTATTATGTTTAAAACAAATTATACCAAAAATGCACATTTTGGATAATTCTAAGCGAGATTAATCATTACTTCTTCTATTCTTGCTAAAATTATTTTTCCAGTGATGTTTTCGGAACCATTTTTTGACACTCATCGATATTTTTTTTATTTTATAAACGAAATTATATAAAAAATTAACATTTTAATTTTCTTTCTGCCTACAAATATCTGCAATGTACATTTTTTTATAAAAATAATGCTTAGCAGTATGTGAATTTACTTACATAATTTGTTTGTAAAATAAGCAAATGGGGATTTATGTTAAATTTTTGTTTCAAGAAAATAAAATTTTTTGCTTATAATCTCTTCAAATATGCATTTATTTATACAATTTATTTATCAAACAAATAAATATTGACAGGTTGCAAAATTTCTGTCAGAAAACATTATTGGCAATATAATTTCACCAACAAAAAAAAATATTGTTTTTTACTTAAAAACGCCAAAAAAATGCATTTGTTTATAAAATTTTGTTATAAAATAAACAGATATTGACAATTGGCAAAAATGTCTGCAGAAAAAATCGTTGGCATTTTAATTAAAATAAGGTCGAAAAAAAATTTGTTCTAAAAACGTCCAACATGTACATTTGATTATATAAATTGCTCATAAAATATGTAAATATTGATGGCTGGCTGAATAATTTTAAAAAACAAACGGGTTGACATTTCACAATACTCTCTCTCCATTTTGTCGCCGAGTTGCGACGTCGACACATCTACCTACAACTCCATTGTATGGCTACCGAGGACCAGCCCAGTAACTATTCCACCTTTATTCCACCTCTACGCAGTATGCCGCCATCTTTGTAACTCTGCAAATGCCATGACAGGAAGACGTTACATCACTAAACGCAACCCCGATCTGATGAACCCGGCCTACCCAATACCACTTAACACCAAGCAACGTCATATTGCTTCGATAAGTGCTGACACTATTAAGACGTTACAACCAACGATCGGAAACTTGGCAAGGTTAGTCTCACCAGTCGTCGGAGGGTCATCCATCTGGGATTTAACAATGAAGATCGACCATCACAGAAAATTATTATCGAGTAGACTATTTTAAGTAAATATTGAAAAACTCGATAATTCCGTGTCATTATTTAACTCAGATTTAGTTAGGGCTAGGTTTTCATGAAGCCTTCCATTAAACATTTAATGCTCGAATCAACAATGCAAGATTTCATGAGACCACAGTTTTAAAAATGCTTGGAGGTCTCAGCAAGCATATGCGCATGCGCGCTCGCGCGTGGTCGAGATTGGGTCATAGATTGTAAGATTTGTATATTAGATATATGAATTTACGTGGATTATGAATTTATTGTAATGAATCCTTGTTTATAGCTTTGCCTCCAATTTGATATTTCAGGCGCAGATTTGGAACTTAATGTTGCCACAAGTAATAAAGTGTGTAAATCGTCGTTCCGAAATGTTATCAATGCTATTTTACGTATATTTGAAAAATAAAAGAAACAGGTAACGCGATAGAAATGTCCAAATAGAGTTTCAGATAAAATTATTGTAGTGTTCACTGTACCTCGGTAGGAATTCAGATATCTCTCGAAATTGAAGTACGACATACCGGTTATGTAGAATACGAAATACCGACTAGGTGGGGTACGAAAAGTCCTATGTTACTGTTTTGAAATGTTGAAAGTTGATTTTAAGCATGCCATAGTCTTAAACAAGTTGAAGGTATCTGCAATCCACTTTGTGAAACTAGGTTTATAGTTATGAGCATGATTTAAATTACCAGGGCTGGGATTCCGAAACCCTCTAATCTAGTTTATCGAATCTTTCTTTTTAACGAATAAACGTTAAGAATGTTTACTATATCTTTTAAAGCATTATTTATTGCCAAAAAGGTTTAATGCTCGAGTGATAAATACCAATTCGCCTATTTTATTGGCGGGAGGTAGAAATCGAGGTTCTCTTATTCCCGTTTATATAATTACGAAACAAATAGTGCAAGAATTGAGTAAAAATGAACATATCGTCAAAAAATGAATTATTACTCAAATTATAGTTCTATAGCCCATAAATAATCTTAGATTCAGTTCCCGTATTTTTGATTTCTAGTTTAAATAAGTATTTTTTCAATTGATCAAATTAAACTTATTATTATAAATAATAATGCTAAAATAGTATAATATTTAACTTCAATGATAAAATAATGCTTCAAAAAATATTTTAAACTTTCTAGATTAATATCTCATAATAGAAAAGTGGATCAAATAGTATTTATTTTGATCAAATTTAATTTGTACGTTTGCCTACTATGTTTTTTATTCAGGCCTCAAAAATAATTAAGACTACATGAGGGACGTAGCCAAATCTCAGGATGCTATTATTATGCGTATAGAAAGACCTTTTTATCTTAAATATCAAAACACTTCATGCATGGGGAATTTAGCATGAATAGGCTCTACTTTTCCAATAATCTTAACATCCCTATACTTCCCTATGTATTCTTATATACATAACCTAAAAATACACAAGAATAGCTACTACGCATTTAAGAGATATCCGCGTTCTGACACCACTGTCTGGGGCTGGGGGATAAGCTATCTCTCTCGCACAGAAACTCGATTAGTCATTTAAATTTTGCTTTACAAATAGCTCTTCACTTTCGAATAAATGTAAACTATCTAACCTTCATTTGGAGATCACTGCACAAGAGAGATAGCTTATCCCGGTAACTCAGGCGTTCTTTCTCCGTTTGCCACCAACTCTGCCATTGCCTGATTCCCTTCAGGTATATATACTCTAGGATTTCTAATATTACGTATTTCAAGTTTTTACGTCAGCTGGCAAGATGTCTGTATAATGAGGGCCAAACAATAATACCAATCCTATGAGATAAAACTTCATTTACATAGTAACTTGAGAAAAAATTATTTTTTACAGTTTCAAAACAAATATCGATTTTATTATTTAATTAAGCAGTTTTCGAAAAACAAGTATAATATCTGATTACACTAATCGCAAAAAATTGTTTTTTTTTCAAAGTTATTATAAAAATAAAGTTTCGTCCCATGTATTTGGCATTATTGTTTTGGCCCTCAGTGTACAGACATCTTGGATATTCCTACATTATCTGAAATACCTAATGGCTCAATTTAACAAAATGCGAACAACGCACATTCCAAAATTCGACGAACATGACACACAATTAGCAAAGATTTCAAAATAATGAAAAATCCATGTATACATGGCTATTTTTAACCTTAAAATGTATTTAAGAATTTACGAGCGAGAAAATTTAACGTCGATGACCTACATTACCATGCAGCATGCACAGCGCAAAGGTAATTTTTGTTGCAGGTATATGGTACCTTCATATTGGTTTTTTATTAATTCTTAGTTTTTTCTGTGAAATGGCACCCACGCGCCCCGGAGATATTTTTTGAAAAAGGTTAAAACATTGTGTTTGCGTGAATTGATTTTACATTGCTAAATTATCATTTATAAAAATTGTTATAAAAAGGATTAGTATTATATAGTTTTATTATTTTATCTCAAGAGTGCCACAAATTTATAAACTGATCATCACAAAAAAAAAAACAATAATTGTGTATTGTGAATAATAAAATAATATGTTAACAAATCAATTAAATAATAATTTAAGTGACGAGGAAGCTAACGCAATAATTGATTAATTAATTGACTGATAAAATACACTCTACCTCCGGGGTGATATATAAATTTGTCGAAAATTTAGTGAGACAAAATGTTTCACCAGCTTTTTCTGTAAAATACATACTTGAACAAGTAGTATTATTTAAGTAATTTAAATTATTTCAACAAATTATTTTATTGATATTGTTGATTGAATAACATCTGAAGTTCAGAAAATATGGTCATTTAGCGAGTTAACTTAAGAAAAAATTTTAACAAATTATTATTTTTTAAACAATTGAATAACAGTTAACAAATTAGTACCTAAAAATATTAAGATTTGTCAAAATTTTGGTGAGACAAAATGTTTCTCCTGCTTTTTCTTAGGTAAAATATATACTTGAACAAATACTTATTCTTTATATAATTGTAGAATTATTTGAACAAATTATTTTATTGTTATAATTTATTAAATAACTGATAAAGTCTAGAAAATATGTTTATTTCCCGAGTTAACTGACAAAACAAAATATCGTCAATAAACAGCAATATCTAACATAATTTAAATTGTTTTAATAATCTAGGATAAAAGACAAATCTTTTTATCTTCCTGTTATTTTATGGAAAGTTCGAGAAATTTAATTTTTATTCTTTATTTTTCTCAACTTTGTTCAAACAATGAGGAGGCAATGTTTATAAATTATAGATAGGCTCCATAATGTTTACAAGTTCATAACATTACCTTCTTTTTTTTAAGAAAGCTGATAATGCTATAAGATTGCGTTATTTCGTTAAACCACTCTATTTTGCATGTTTTCTATTGCTATAACCTTTGTCAATAATAATATGCAGCTCTTAATGTAACATTACAAATTTTACATTATAAGTATAATATAACTGACGAAAATACAAGATTTGTTAATGTTAAATTCAAATATTACATTTTAAATCGAAATAATTAATTTTTAACAAAGTATTTAAATTCTCAACGAAATTCATTCATCTAGAATAAAGAAGTGTATTCTTAACAGAAATCACAATATTGTAATCCTATAGAAAATGATTTACTTTGAAAATGAAGTTAAACTGAAACAGTAAATTAGCATTTTCTAACCAAATTATTGAATTTCCGATCTAAAGAAAATACTTGTTTTAAGCAATATAATTGAAGCTTAAACTGAAAAGGATCCATTTTTTTATCAAAAATTGAATAGCTACATTTTAAGTCAAAAAAGTTCATTATCAACAAGAACATGAATTTTTAACTAAATTTTTTATTTTTTACTCATTAAATAAACTTCTGATAGTATATTCTTCAACTAAAGGCATGAATCTTCACCCAAAAAGATTACTTTTTAATCAAAAAAAGATAAATTTTTGACATCAAATAAAATAGTTTAATTATTAGTTTAAAAAATTAATTTACAAAGAAAAAAAATAACCTTCAATGAAAGCAATTAAGTTTAAATCAAAGCGATGATTTTTCTACTAAAATGATAGTTTTTCATAATTCAAAATAATTTTCAAAGAAATATTTTCATTTATTTTTTTGTACATTTCAGTCTAATAATTGAATTTCACACTAAAGAGTTTAATTTTCTACAAAAAAATACCAATTTGCTATAAAGTAGATCAATTTTAAATTAAAAAATATAAGTTTTGAACGAAAAATGCAATAGAATATTTACAGTTAGAGAAATAAGTTTTTAATTTAAAAAATGTTAACAATAATATTGAATGTTAATGAAAGACAATTCCCAAAAAATTATTTAAATTTCTATTTAACGATATTATTTAGATGAAAAACTAATTTTTAATTTTTTAAATCTATTAATTTTTAATAGACAAAAAACCTAATAATTACATTTTTTCCAAAAAGTTTAATTAACTAGCAGGAAAAAACGAATTTAAAAAGCGGTATATAAAAAAGAATTATGTGAATTTAAATTGCATTGCAAGTTGCAGTCTTGTAAAAAACTTAATTTGTTTGTTTTAAATGTTATTTTTTACCATTTAAACAAAAAAAGCATCCTATCAAAATATGAAAACTAAGAAAATTTTATGTTTCTTTAGCAAACCACTTTTGTTTATTAATTTCTTGTATACGTTGTATTCCCTTTCTGAAAATGTAATTTTTAAATTGTTAAAATTATTGTTGAAAATTAAAACAAAAAACATTTTTTAAAGAATCAGAAAGCCATGTTTTGAAAATAAAAACATTTTATAGAAAATTTGTCAAGTTAAGCATTAATCAGCATGTTTTTGTTATTGTTTCAACAGAGCTTAGAATGTTACACAAAGCTGTCGTTTGATTAAACAGTTGTACTTCAACTAGAAATCAAATCAAATCTGTAGAAAGCCTTACTTATATCACCCCGAAGAAAAACAGAAGAAAAAAATTGCGGTTATCACGTTGCCAATTATGTTTTTATTTTATTTTATAAAAATTGTTTCTAATGCATAAACTACTACTTAATAATAATAATTGAATAATAACATCGATTTCATTAAAACTTTTGTTATTGTCTGTAACAAACTTTTTGTTGGATTCGAGTTAGAATTTCATTTTTTTCGAATTTTGCAAACTGTGATTAACTGTTTAATTAGGTCGAGACAAAGGTCAAATAAATATGACAGAAATAATTAGTTAAAAAATGTACTATTATTGATAATAATATTGTCTTGGAATAATGCTACAAAGTTGTGGTTTCACAAAAAAAAATTTAACTTTTGGAACACGCTATGACTAGAATGACATGTTAATGATTTTACATTAAGAAACATAATTTTTTTAACAATTTATCATGTTTTTTAATACAGTAACTCTAGATAGTTTTTTCAACCAATTTTGACTTTCGAGTACGTAAAAAATTATAAATAATATATAAATATCAATATCAACAAAAGAGCTCTTAGCAATTATTTCAAGCATAATTTATATCAAATATGATCCATATAGAAAATTTTAAGGATATTTCAAATATCTACTTAATTTCCGAAAAATATATTTGCGAAAAAGATCTCTCTATGTGAAAAATTGACAACAAGTGGAGAATTTTACAAAAATTGCAACTTTCTAGCAATTTTTCAAGAGTTTATAGTCAAAAATAATAATAATTTCAGTAAAAGCCGCAACTATCGAGAATTAATATAGAAGGATTTTATTATAAATAATTGGAAACTATTACCATTGTTATTTTTAGTAACTTTTGCCTCGCTTAAAGTGAAAAGTGGACTAAAAGTTAAATATTTCAAGAAGGAAACGCAACTTTCTAACTTCATTTTAACAAAAATTTCCCCAAATAACAATAAATTTTTATGAATTAATGTATATAAAACTTTATTTATTAGTCAAATGTAGAATTTTATATATTAGACACAATTTTTATTTTAAAAACTCTGAAAAAAATCTTAATTAGGGCTGAAAACTTCAAAAATCAAATTTTTTTGCATTCAGGATTTTTTTGTGGCCTTATCAAAAATACTAACGGGGGTGATATTGAAAATATAGTTATTCAGTTGAAAAAATAGCTACCAGTCGAAAGAAATTTTGGCTTCAACTCGATCGACATAATATTAACAATTCTGATTAAAATTTTCAGAAACGCCTTTTTTCTCGTGAGAAAGACATGTTAATCTCCATGAGGCTTGCGGAACGTTTGAATATAATTCTTCGTTTATAAAAAAAGCAATTGTTTTCTCGCTAATTAAAAAAAAAATTAAGGCTGATTTGCATTAAAATTCGAAAAAATGAAACTACACTATTATACGCGTTTTTTCAATTTCTGTGATTGAAATTTATTTTTTTTCTTGGAAGAAATATATTTTAAACCTTATGGGACTTGAAAAATCACTGCATTATTATTTTTTTCCCCAAAGAAAAATCTCATGGATACAAAGTATATAAGCAGGCTGAAAATATCTAAAAATACCTAGACATTTTTTCATTTTCCCCTGTGCTTCCCAAATAATATTCTTATTTTTGAATTTTTTTATAACCATAAGAGGAACATTTTTAAGAGATTCTTAAAAAATTGGAAGTTTATCTTTCAAGAATTAGTCAATATTTCAACTAATATAATTAGTGGGTAAATTTTCTGTTAGAATAAAAAAGAATATTTTAATTTAAACGATTTTGAATTAGAAATTACTATAGTGATTTAAAAATGAGTTTAAAATTGTAAATATTATTATACATACCAACAGGATTAATAAATGCCACCTCGATGAAACAGAGAAGACCAATCACAGCCCTCATTTTCGTCAAATAAAGGCTGCGATCGTTAACCTAATTTCCACTTTTAATAGAATTTAAATTTATAAGTACTTTATAAGGTAAATGTTTTTATTTTTCTCCAATTTTTATAAACGCTAAACTTGCCTAAAATATTTAAAAATATAAATGATTAAATTTCACTGAGTTTCTTCACAATGAACTTCCTGACAGAGTAGCGAAGAAAGCGGAAGTTAAAAACGAACGACTGTACAGATTTTTTGAGCCACAGACTAGGTCGTAGCCTACTCATGGTTTATAAAGCATGAGTCACTATCTCATTTGTTCTCATTAATTATTTGCATTTCATCACTAAATTCTTCTTAGAATGAACGTGAAAAACACTTTCGTATTGTCACGCTATAATACACCATTTAGATGGAGAAAACCACATAAAGCGTAGTAGAACGATGACAATTTAATATTGTTGAAAACCACAACAACATGTTTTCTTCCGATCAAAAATAAGGTAATAATTCATTTGCATAGTATGTTATTTATTATTGTGAAAAGTAAGGCAACTAAAAAGAAATGCAAAATGATGGAATAAAAATGCAGCATAAAATTTCATATTTACTAGTTAATGAAAATCTCTCAAACATTTTTTAAACGATAAATAATTAGTTATTAGAATCTCTAGAAACCTCTCAGATACCTTGGTCTACTTTGAGGAACAAAATATTGAAGCATCTGTTGAAAAACAAAATGTTTTGTCCTCCCAAAAATACACAATCACTTGAGCATGCACCGACTACGAGAAAAATACAAAACAGAAATATTTCTGAGTTTTCGTAATATTAAATTAAAACACAAAAATATTTTTAAAGAATACTTTGTTTTCATTTTTCAAGCCCTTCCTTTTAAGCCAGTCACATGTTTTGAAAAATAAAAATTTATCTTTATCTAATTGCAAACTTGACTGGAATATATTTATGGTTTCCTTTCCTTTGGAAAAAGTAATATGTGCACTATAGTGGCTCAAAAACGCTTTTTTAGAGGGCAACGTGCCCCCCCAATTTTCATTTCTAAATCCGAAAAAGGAAATTCCCTAATTAAAATTTTTTTATTTTAACAGTTGCCAGTTTTGACTTGAAGTTTCCCACGTAAAATGTATGGGGAAAAATCCACTTTTCTGAATTTTCAGAATCACCCCTAACACGCCCCCACGAGTACCTGAAAACTACCCTTAGAAAAAAAATGTCAATTCATCATGAAGTTGACCTATTCAGCACTGCATTCTCAATTTTTTTTACTTGAAACTATTACTCTTGGTCTAGTGAAATATAGTTTAAATATTTTTTTTAGAAAATTTGTGCCCCCCTTCCCTTAAAATTATTACTATTATTCTATTGGAATATCAAATAAAATTGCTTCATTAATTTTTAATATTTTTAATTACTTTGAATTGTTTAAATAATTTTTTTTATCAATGTTAATAAATATTCCACCAGAACAATATTAATAATTTTAAATGAAAAAGACGAGAATACAGTGTTTTTAATGTATTTTGGACCACTATAATGTGCACATTAAACTGCTTTACGGTCGAATCTACTTCATCAATTTATTATGAAAATGTGAATTACATTTGAACTTTTTGGTTAATTTTAACAACCAATATTGCTCTGAAGATATTTTCTAAAAATCGATTGAAAAAATAAATATTAATTTATTGTGGCTATTTTCTGTGTAAATACGAATGGTCCTGCTAAAATTGAATAACTATATTACAATTTCAAATTTCATCTTGCAAAAAAATTTATAAGGTCACAAAGATTTAAACCTGAATCTATATTTAAATCTGTCACCTAGCAGTCATTAGTCTGAACCATTGCATAACTGAAAGTCAATAAAAAAAGTCATACTTATAGAAAGGCTCATAAAAAGTTTTAAAAAGCAAATTAAACAGCATTTATCATTTTTATAGAAGAAAATTGGACATTTTATCGCGAACTGTGAACATTTGTTTTAAAATAATTTTTTTCTAATTTCATGAAAAGTTTTTCTTTTCAAGCATTTTAAACAATTTCGCAGCAGTTAGGAATGAAATCAAATGTATTTTTTGTAAACATTTATAATTTATCATAAAGATGGACATAGCTTTGGCGTAATATTTAAATTTTTGATTTTTTCATATCAATTTCGATAAATAAATTAAAAATGAGTTCTGCCGAAAACTGGTTTAAACAAATTGTACAGGCATCAGGAAACACCGATATTCCTCCAAGAGATTTCTCCCTATTTCGCGTAGGCTTTTCACTCAAAATTTGAATTTTGGAATTGCTAATATTCTGCATAGTACTTTAGATAAATAAAACGAAGATAACGAATAGTATTGAAAAATGGTCCACAAGAAAGCGACAATAGAGGTTGATTTTAGGTTGAAGTCTAAAAATCAAACTGGATATTTTCAAGAAGCCCAAAAAACATTGTCTGTTGACATTGTAAAATTCCTAAAAATATATTTTTTTCAATTTCATATCTACGTGATACAGAGTAATTCATTTTTGACTTTGAGGGTTGGAGCCCAAAATTGAAATAGGTATTTTCGAGGAACACAAAAAAGCGAGACTTTATTGTCGCTGTCAAATTTTTAAAAAAGTTTTTATTTTACACAGTGGTACAGAAGGTTTGATTTTTAACGTTAAGGGTTGGAGCCCAGAAATCAAAATAGGTATTTCAAAGGAGCCACAAAATCAGAATCTATTGACACCTTAAAATTCCCAAAAAGATTATTTTTTGACAATTTTATTTCTGCGTGATACAAAGTGCTGACTTCAGACGTTAAGTGTTGGAGCCCAAAATCTTGTTGGGTATATTAAAGGAGCCCAAAAAAAGCCAAAAATATGCTGTGATGAATTAACCAAAAATTACACATTTTCTAAGGGGATTGATTTTTATAGTTAAGGGATGTTTTGGAAAATTTGTTTAGCGGATTTGAAGAGTCCGAAAAAAACTTAAAATTCTGGTGAAATTGAATTTTTTTTATTGAATGATTTTAGGAACTGGAGGTGTTGGTATAGTGTAAGCTAGCACCTCCACAAAAAAATTGATTTTTTAAAAAAACGTAAAGGAGCCAAAAATTTTAATGGCTGAACAAAAAAAACCCAAAAAAATCCAAGTATTCGGAGCTACGAAAAATGCCTAAAATTTTATCATGGAGGTGCTAGTTTAATAGACACTTTTAATATCATTTTCGTGAATAAAACCATAAATTCGCATCCTATAAATAGTGATTCATAATATAATAATTGTTAAAATTATATTTAAATTCTTAATAGACTTTTAAGCCTTGTAATTAAATTGTTCACCAAAATAGAGATTTTGCTTCTAATAGCCAGATTAATTTTAAATTATATGGATCAATTTCAAACGAATAAAGATAAGTTTTCAACAAAAATAGAATAGAGTATTTTTAGTCAGAGAAACACGATTGGGATCAAAACAAAATTTCAACCAAAGGATTTATTGTTTATAAAATAAAATGGACGGCAAATTTAGTTAAATATATAGTTAACAAAGTGAATTAAAAAAAAAAACTAAGTTTTTATCAAATAGATTAATTCTAAAATAAAGAGATGTAATTTTGGACAACATACGAAAAGATTATTGATAAATTTATGGAGTTCTTTTTGGTAGAGAAGCTTTCTTGGTAAAAAATGAAACTTTTCGATCGTAAATTTAACCATAAGGTTGAAAAGTTTATTAAAAACGTACATATATTTTTAAAAAATTTTTATTTTAATTGAAAAATGTAAAATTTTGTTAAAAATTAATTTGTTTTGCAAGAATAATATACTTATTGGTTCAAAATTAATATCTCGTTTCCTACAAGGTTACCCTAAATAATCCTGAAATTGTTGGAAATTTGTATGTTTTATGAAAAACCCAAGTAGCCCTGTTGTAAAATATTAATTTACGACGAGAAATCGTCAACAAAATCTATATCTGTTTTCTACAAGACCCATTTGGTTATGTTATAAAGTTTTCATTTTTGGCGAGCATTCCTTAAGATAACCTTAAATTGCGCGATTTTGTAAGTTTTTTATAAGACCTCACTGCTTCTGTTCTAAAATTTCAAATTCTGACGAGAAGCCACTAGCAGAAGCTACATTTGTGAAACTTGAAGTTTTCTCTGACCCTTCTTGTTAGAAAAATCTAATTCGGTCCTGAATTTCCTAATATTACCTAAACGTTATTTGTCTAGATTTATTTAAAGAAATATATTTCCCTCGTTACAAAAAAACTTTAGAAAATAAAACATTCAGAACTTTATATTTTTCTTCATATGTAAGGCTATTTAATTTAAGATAAATATTTGCGTTAAGAACTTTTGGATATTTATTTATTTAGTTTCATCATGAATGACTAACCTGACTTTTTACTACGCAGACTTTTAACTTACGAACTGGTACTTCTATGTTAGATTTTTTGGGAAAATAAATATTTGGAGAAATAAAATTAAGGTCAACTGAGACCTTACCGCCTGGACTTTTTATTTGTTCATAAAAAGCATCCATGTCAACCAATCAGTAATGAATTGCATTTTGATGTAGGTTTTGATAAGGAAAGTCATTTTGACAAAAAATCTAATTAGAAAAAAATGTTACGTAAACTTCTGTTTAAAAAAATCTGAGACTTTATTTTTTTGGTACGTACTATTCGTAAAAATATCGCCAACTGTATCGCTGACATGGTCAAGAAGATATGTCTTTGGTAGACATTATATTATGTCGTCATGCAGAAAAATGTTAACATAGAATACTTGTTTTTGTGTTGCATCTCAAAGTTTTGTTTGTTCATAAATATTTTACAATATATTCATAATAAGGTAACATGACTTTAAAAAGTAAAGCCCTGCGCAGTCACCAGAGCAAGATTAAACCGGTCTTTTTACCTTTATTTTATTTCTATTTTATTGAAAATTCTACAATTTTGTTAGAAATCAGACTGTTTTTCCACTTAAAGAATGAAAAGTTCTAAAGCTTGAATATTTTGTAAATTGTTTTTTTGTGTTTGTACAATTCCATAAAGGATTTCTAGCGGCGTAAAGCATGAAGTTCTATCTAAAACAACCCTGCTGAAGGCTGGTGACCTATTTATCATTAAACAACAAGCAACTATGACTAACCGTTCCAATTATTCCCACCCCTCATTAACTGAAGTTTGGCAAAAATTACATCATAAGTAGACTTTCGACCATATGACGATCACTAATCAACTTGGACATGAATTCACAGCACAAAATAAACTTATAACATACGAGTTGTAATTGGGCTTACAATTTAGAAAAGAAATGAGCAACAATAAAATCGCCTTATAATGAACTGGAATTTTAATTGACATAAGGCATTCACACGGTAAACGTGAAGGTCAAGTTTTAAGCGATGAATAGAGTCTAGGTGTTTAGAATGATAGTGAGGTGAAAGCATCTAAAGGCAAAAGAATTACGAAAACTGTGCCAGTAAGGATACTAGATATTTTATGTATACCTGACCAAAGAAAAAGGGATGCTTTAACTGGCACTTTAACTTTAACCCTTTAACTGACAAAATAATTATGTGGAATCATTGCAATAGAATAGTTCTGCTAGGAGATGTGAATGGATAGGTGGGCATCAAAAATCAGGATACGCGAAGGGTACTAGATAATTTTTGGGATTCAAGAACCTAGTATAATGGAGAGAGAATAGTTGTTTATTGCTATTAAAGGGCCTGTTTGAAGAAATAATTGGCTTAGGCATAAAATGATCAACACGTACACATGCCCAAATGAAATAGCCATGATTTAATGGACTTCGTTGATTCGAAACTTAGGTGAGGGATGAAGAAAAAGGAGAACCTTGAAAACGAAACAAACCGAAATCAAAATTGAAAATTTACAGAAACTGAAAGTTTAAATAGTTTTTCACAATAAGACAAAAAAATGCATAGATAGGGATACTTGAGAGGCGCTTATAAGCAACCAAGTTATAGAGGGGGTTATAGACTGTGTTTTAAAATATCATTGTTGGCTCTGCGATCAAAGTGTGTGGTACTGCTCGTGTAGAAAATATTCCTGTTGATGCCTGGTGAAATGATGAAATTCAGTTAGCTCAAAAAGAAATAAAGAAGCGTACAAGACAAATCTGAATATATCAGGTCTTAACAATGAGGAAGGGAATGGACATAAAAATGATTATAGACACAAAAAGAGGATACTCAAACGACTAGTCAAGAAAAGTAAAGACAAAATCAGAACGAAAGAAAAGAAAGTATACAAAATCATTCTTAAGGGAGCAAAACACTGCTTTTTAAATATATGCGAGAAACAAAAAGTACAGAGTTTGTCAGCATTATACCAATTTATTTACTTTGGAAAGCAGCATACGGCAAAAATCGCAAAACTGTGCGATTTTGGGCGGGTAATCTAAATTACAATTAGAGAAATCTGCTGAACGAATAAAACTAAAACTACTGTTTGTGGTGTAGAAGGTACAGAATGCAAAATTTGTTAAATATTCAAATTTTTGATTTTTTACATTCTTATCATAGTAGGAAAGTATTATTTTTATGTCCGATAACTTTTTCAAGTTGCAAACCAACTGTTTTGGATAAAAATTCCAAAAATTTGGAGCATTTTTAAAAATTTAAAGACAATTAAAATTTTTTTTAAATATCTATGTGTGACTACTCGTATTATTCGAATACTAAAAAATTAACTCTACCACGGATTTCCGTAAAATAATTATCAGGCTTATACTATTTTGAAAATACAAAAAAATAACAATAAACATTTCGGGCCAAGCAACGCATTATAAGAAAAAGGTAAGGGAAGGAAAACATTTATTTTAATAAATCCTTCAAGATTTTCGTGAGAACTTTTTAAATTTTCTTGAAAAATCGAAAATTATAATTTGCATTGCAAAATAAATAATTAAAAATGCAAAATTTCGTTTCACGATAAACTATACAAAATACTCAAAAAGATGAATAAACAGAAACTGTGCACCCAAAAAACATTAAAGATTTATTATGAACCATTTTTTATAGCACCAGTAGTTTTTGTCTTGTTCGTAAAGAACAACGTTAGAACTCTCTTTGAATTAAAAGTTTGGACAAATGGAAAAAGCTACGAAAGAAAAGAGAAAAAGGTATAGTTTTTGTTTTCTTTGTAAAAAGTAAGATTGAAAATGAATAAAAATTAAATATTTTTGAAAAGCGGCACAAGGTAAGACAAAAAATTACTGTAAAATAGTTTTTCATGCAAAAAGAATCTAAAAATCTGCTGTTATTAATTTTGAGATAGGGCGAGTAGATTTTTTTTTAAATGTCAAAATAAGAGTAAAAAAAATATTAATTTTTGACAAAAAAAACACAAGTAACAAAAAAAAAAAATTAAAAGCCAAAATGTTTTCAACCAAAAAATATCGGAGCATTTTTTATAAACTTTTGTTTTAAATATATATAAAAAATAAAAAGATTAACCTTTTGGGCCCATGTTCCGGAAACCGTTTAATAACAAAGCTATTTGTGCAGTTTGCGCACTATTTACCTATTTAACTTCCATGCGCATATTAAGAATATTAACAAAATAACTTTCATACTTTAAATTTTGTAAAAAATTCAGATGAAAACGGCTCAAATGATGCGCATTTATGATTTTTATTTTATTAAACACATTATTTCACTAAGGTTTTCCTAACAGCTATAATTTAATTATTTAAATATTTACCGGTTAATTCAACACACATACATTGTTCGAAAAAATTTATTTTTTATTTTTTGCGTATTCTCGTTCATCTACTTTAAAATTTAATACATCAGCAGATAATTTTATACTATGTGGGATACACGCTTGTGTAATTAGGATGCATAGTTTTTCAATAAGGAATGAGAAATTTGCAAAAACTTGCTTACGAGTTCGCCGGAGAGACGTGGGACCGGCACCTCTAGAGAAAAAAGTTTTCTCTGAGTACTTTAAGCTGTCACCTTTGGTGGTTCGGAGCCCATCTTAAACTTATGGGACACATTAGAAGCTTCATTCCAATTCCAATTACATTCCAGTAGTTGATACAAATTTCCCTAATAGAAATTTGAATTACCCGCCCAAAAACTGACAGTTTCAAGAGTTTTGAAAATTAGGAAAAAAGACGTTCTTTATCAGACAAAAGGAGAATAGATAATGAAGATTGGAAGATAATAACTTATTTTACTTTAGAAAAAGATTTAAATTCGACTTCCGTTCGCTCTCGATGAGCCGATTTTCATTTCAAGAATTTTTTCGTATTTTTCATTTTAATTCTAGAACAAGTAAATATTTTATTATGTTTAGATATCCCTGAGGGAGAGTTGCGGCATAGGCTTGTTGATATCTGATTGGTGCCGCTGTACCGGAACTTGTGGACCTTTTATGAATTTTGATTGGCTTGATTTGGCGCGATTTTTAAATAATAGTTTTATTTTTTAGAGGATTTAATACAGAATACTGACAATATGTACCAGAGAAAGATTGTAAGTCATTTAAAAATTAATAATATTCATTTTCAAATAAATATTCTTAAAAATTTTTGTAATCAACGTCAATAATAAAAAGTTACACCATTCAAAATTTGCGCACACCATGTAAATATTAAGGTTCCGGTATGGCGACGGCTATTGGGGATGGAGATATGTCTGAATTCTAATTTTAAGAGTGAATTATTTTCATTTTCTATTTATTAATACAAAATTATCCGCGTGAACAACTTTCAAAATTTTCCCTAAAAATTTTGAAGAACCTCAAACTAATATTAATGACATTGGTTATACTTCAAAAACTATCATCAATTACCAAAAGTGATTTTTTTATTTACTTTCGTAGTAATCTTTTACACAAGAAAAAAGTTTGTAGCGGAAAAACTTATGAAAATAGAAAAGGGAACTTGGCTGATTTATAATTCAGTAAATATTTTAAATTCGACTTTTTAAATGTCACGCCTATAAGTCTTTTTTATAACGTCCAAAAAAACCCATAAGCGAAAAATGGGATAAGGCATGTTTTTAGCACTAATTATTATTTTTTTGCGGCTTTCTTATTGGAATTGTTTCTAACACACAAAATACTACTTTTAATTGTTCATGAGATGTATTAAGAAATTCTCTTATCAATTTATTATTGCTGTAGAATATTTTCTCTCAGAATAGTAAAAAAGTCGCTTTTTTCCTAATTTTTCAACTTTTTAATTTGATCTATGCAATAGTCAGTTAAATATGGAAGAAATAGTTACTTGAACAATTTATTATTATCATTATTATCATCATTATTATTATTTTAGAATAATGCCACAAAGTTGCAGTTTAAAAAAAAATCTAATGTTGGGCAACTTTTTGATTAGAATCAGACGATATTGATTTTACGTTAACAAACATAATTTTTTAAGTAATTCCGTATGATTTCAAAAAATAATTGTTTAAACAAGCTATTACATTTTCTAACTATCTTCTTTTACAGTACCCCTAAAAAGTTGTTCTTTTTTTAATTGCAGCCTATTTTGACTTTTTAGTTTTGACAAAATGAGAGATAATATCATTAAGAATAATATAAAGGAAAGGGCTTCAAGGAACTAATTCAATTTCAATTTATATTTAATGTGATCCATATGTAAAATTTGAAAGATATTTTAAATATTAGTAAAAACCATAAGTATCTATAATTCTTATAGGAGAATATAATTATAAACAAAGTGAATTTGTGTCCACAAATATCTTTATTAAATTTTAGTAATTCTTAGCTCGCACAGAATGAAAAATGGACCAAAAGTTGAATATTTCAGAAAGAAACGCAACTTTTTATATCTATTATAACAGAACTGTGCTTAAATAAGAATAATTTTTTTATTTAATGTATGTAGGCATCGAAATTTTGTACCAAGTAGCTATTATTCGATTGCATTTTGAATTGTCAATTCTGATTCAAATGTTTAAAGACGCCTTTTTTATGAAAAATACGTGTTCATTTTCATGGAGCTTACGAAACCTTTGTAATATTATTTTAATTTTTACGTATTTTCTTGTTGAATCGAACTGTCTAGGCGCCCAGAAAATGGCTAAAGAACCTAGCCGTTTTCTGTCTTCACCTAGACTTTCAAGAAATAATATTTGTTCTGAATTTTAACTTTTATAGAAATTAGAGCAACATTTTCAAGAGATTCATAAAAAAATTTAATGTTTTTAAAGTATTGCGCAACATTTTGTCTAGTAGAATTACGGGTCAATTTTCTCTAAATAAATCAGTAGAGTTTCACTAGGCAGGTATTCAAATTTAAAACATGTATAGAATCAAATAACACAGAAGAAAAAATAAATATTTTAGTTTGTATTCAATCTATGACTCGAAAAATTTAGGACACTGAAGAGAAATTTAACATGTTAAAATACAAATGCAATATAACATCTTTAATTTGATAGTCAATGACATTTTTTCAATTCTGCTTTAAAGTTGAAGAATTAATTACTAAAATTGCAATAAACCTTTCGAATAACTTTATCTACTTTGAGGTACAAAATACACTCAGAAAAATGTTGGTTTCAAATAAAACAACAAAATTTGTTTGAATTCATATAATTAAATCAAACAAATTTTTTGCTTCAATGAAACAAAGTTTTATTCAATTTAAGTAAATGGAAATTATTTGCCTTATTGATTGAAACAAATAATTTGTTTAGTTTAATTTGTTTGATTTGAATAAAAAATTGACTTTTATTGAAAAATGCATTTTTTTGAAATCTGTTTATTCGAATTCATAAAAATATTTATTCTATTCAAATAAAAAATACAGTAGAAACAAGTACTACAAAGTGCCGTTAGGCGTGCTAAAGCGCTGCCGGCGGTTCCTAAGGGACTAACCTAGAATCTAAATTAAGTGATCATGTGATTTAAAATATTTGATGACATTCGCATTTTTCAGTTTTGTATTATTCTAAAGGTGCTGATTTACTATAAAATAATAAATTAATTAAAAAAATGGACGCAATATCTCTAGTTTAGGAACCCCGGACCTCTGAGGTGAAGTCCGAGTGTCTAACCAACTGAGCCACCGAGGCTCTTCTTATTATTATTATTATTATTCATTACATATTTTGTTTCATACATAAAAGATTATACAAATAATTGCATTTGATTTTTGTTTAATATAGAAGTACTTTCGAACTGTTATCCAACTTTATAAAACCACGAAAAAAGCATACAAGAAATCACCGCCTCTGAATACGATTTTTATTTTTTATTTTTTAGTCTATAAAAGGCAAGTTAGTACTTTCTAGCTACTTCTTATTCTTAGTGAATCGCGACAAAAACATACAAAGAAAGGTGATCGCTTCATAAAAAAAAAATACCAAACACGGATTTAGACCCACTGCTAAAGTTAACCGAAACAAAATATTTTATATTATTTTGAGCCAGTAAAACGCATTTCCGAAATTTCTCACTTACGCCCAGTGACGGAGTTTTTGTATAGGTTACACAGGCTGCAACTTAGGTCGGAAAAATTTAATAACTACAGGCCTTGCTATCGACACAAATTAGAGTAGTTAATTTCTTATATGGGGCATTATTTCTCAAGTGACCCTCCCTAAAAAATTTATGTTTTCAAATCAGATTCATATTGAAGAAATTTATTATTCTATTTAATAGGATGCTTCATGCAAAATTTTAGGTGCATCAAACAATTAGTTTGCGCATGCTCGAGGGTGAAAGTTTGTTCTACACTTCTCGCACTGTAGGCTCTGAATATCTGTAACTATTATATTCTATAGGCGATTTACTTTTATATGAAGTTGTTAGATCCGTGATTTTACGCACTTTGCGATCAAAATAAACAAAAAATTTCAAACTTAAAATTTGCACCATTTCTATTTTTCTATGAATAGGCTTATAATACACCTTTTTTATGTCAAGATTCTTTTTTGAACCACAAGCTTCTTGGCTTTTTTTACTTGCCGCGCAGATGTATTAAATTTCTTTATAAATTTTCTGCGGTCCCATGATTTAGGTACCAGATTTAGAAACAAAATCTTTTCTAAGGGGGTTCGTAGTCTCTGCAAATTTTTTTTTATTGGAGCCAAAACTTTAACGCATTAATCCTTCTCAGTCAGCTTAACTTCATTTCAAGGTGACTTTGCATTAAATCTACTGAATCGTTTTCTGAAAAGGATTTAAACATTTATGTTCCAAATTACGTTTTGGAGTCATTATAAAACAATGTCTGTTATATTTTTATCAGAGATACTAGATCTAAATTTAATAAAACTGTAATTACTTAAACCATATGCATTTAGCTTCGAAATTTCAGCTTGAAGGACGAAAATTCGCGGGAAATTTTAAAACTCAAAAAATAAATGTGTGTATTTTTAACCACAATTTAGAAGCGCACCAAGTACATTTTTTCACATATTATAATTTGTAATGTTTCAGTCGATTTGAATGAAAATATGTTCGAAATAAAGCAAGAATATAAGAAGTTAAGATTTTTTCTTTATTTGAACTAAATGTTGTTATTACACCACCACCTAGCTCTTTATGGTAGCGTACGTCGCGTCACGAGGATTCCTCTACTAAAACTTCATTCTGTTACTCGAGAGCCAAGCTTCGGTCCACAATTCCCATTGGATGGATTTTAGTACATAAAATAAGGTTATTTTAAGCCCATTTATAGAAAAATAAATTATAATATTTTTTATTTTTAAAAATTTGAGTCAAATTTTTAGTTTGAAATTTTTTGTTTCCTTTTATCAAAAAGTGCTTAAAAATGCGAATCTAACTACCTCATATGAAAGTAATCTGCCTATAGTAGATAACAGTTACAGACATTCAAAGCCTACGGTATGCGAGCTTTTGTCCAAACTTCCACCTTCGCGCATGCGCAAACTAATTGCTTGATATATCTAAAATTTTTATGAGGCCTCATATCTGTTGGGCCAATAACTTTACTTATTATAAATCTGATCTGAAAACTTAAAATTTTTAGGCGGAATCACTTCAGAAATAATGCCCTATAGCCTCGTATTGGAAAATATCTAAATACGCAACTGCTTATGCTCTTTTGCCCTGGGACGCAATATTTCATTCTGCGCGAATGCATGAAAAAGGTGCAACATAAATACAGTTACAAATAGATGAATAAAAATTATGTGAACACACGAAAATTGAGATACATGGTATATTTTAAAAGTTTTAGGCTCTTCAATTAAGGCGATCTCTCTCTCTCTCTCGATCATCCCAAATGAAGAGCCTCACATTTTCAAAATTTATCGTGTATTAAAATTTTTGTCGAGATGTTAGTCATATAAAATACTCGCGAAATCTGTTTCAAGTATATTTTAAAAAATTTGGTTGTTGACTATATTTCAGGTCAAATAAATTACATAATTATCAGAACTTAAAGGTAATGATTTTTCCTTGATGATGTTTAGCAAGTTCTAAAACACTTTTCCTTTATTTAAACAATTTTGTTTCCTAGCCAGAATGGCGCAACCAGCTTGTTTTTTAAAAAATAAATAACACTGGAACTCTAGATCCATCTAAAATCTACACCCCATTACACCCCTTCCTCGCAGAGTCAGTCACACCTAACTCGAAAGGAGAATGGCTTATTGGTTAATATGCTCCTTCTCGTTCTTATTCTGCAGGGCTGCTTGAGCAGCTAGATATTTTCTGCGATGACTAGGGATATAGGGTGGCCCCGTGCGCCTGATTTTTGAGCTCGAATGCTGACCTTGTAAAGGCTGCTGTATGGTCTTGGCTTCCCTGTACCGTTGAAGTTTATGAGTGGGATTCTCCTCTATATAGAAGGTACGAAGGTTTTCTCCTTCATATGGCTGGTCAAAAGCATTATTTAAAATAGTTTCTTCGTGGGATATTGGAACATATCGGTAGGCAAAGTTTCCCTCTATGCGTATTTTAATTCTGCCAAATTGATCTCCTAATTCAGGCAAGCTTACAGAGAATGCACGCAAGTGTGTTTCTCCTCCTTCTGCTGCTTGGGGAAATCCAACGGCGTAATCATCACCATTTTCCTTCAATACTGCCACCTTCAGCGGACCTGGACTTAGCCTATCAACTGTACGATAGCCTCCAGAAAATCCCATGTAGGTCCTAGCAGAGAGCTGAGGGTGCCGAGCGGGTGTGGGATTTTTAACTTGTTTATTTTTCTTGCAATTTAAACAGGAAAGAATAGATTCTGCAATAAAAATATAAGTAGGAAATTTATTATGGCATTTACTAATAAAATAGTGTATCAAATAGTAATTTTACTTATCCCTATGGGTTAAAAAAAAGGGAGCAAATGCATAGATGCACATGTGTTTTTTGCTTTTTGTCGAACATAAAAATTAAGCAAATCCAAAAAACTTGTTGGCTTCTTTAACATAGAATCGACGTCGTGTAAGCTATTAACTGTTTTCGATTCGAAAACGGATGGTTTAAAAATATTCGATATAAGAATGGTGAGGACAGTTTTCAATTCAACATACAATACGTGTATGCAAGATTCTTATTTTTTCAATAATAATGTAACATCTGTGATAAAGATTTTCGCACCATACACAATAAGCTTCAACGTACTTTCTAAGCGTCCTTCTTTTAGCTGACTTTTAATACCATGATCATTTTTCTTTCCCAGATGAGAAGGGTAGTTTTTCAAAACAAATTTCGAAAAATCTTTTTTAGATAGGCATTTGCTCGAATATACTTTCAGAAGCTCCTCCAACAGTGAGCTATCTAGTGCTAGAGTGTTAATTAAACTTGTGAAGAGCAAATCACAATATTAATTAAACAGACTAAAAATCTTTAAATCGCGCGTCTCGGTAGTAAATGTAATAGTATGTTGTTATTACGAAGTCAGAAGGATCTACTAAAAAGTTTTTACAGGCTTTTGGTTACGTATTGCAAAAGATAAGTACTAGGCAGTCTGATAAGTACCTGAAAATTCTAAGAGATGGCATTAGTATTTACTAATGTGAACCATTTTCGTCGAGCTTGATCCTTCAAATGACGCCTGTCAAAACTTCGGCCATTTATGCTTACGCATTTACAAGTTACAGCACTGAGAAGCGACTAACCTCCGAGTTTTTTTTAATATGGAAAAATCTGAGTTTCCGTGTTTTGATCAAACACTACTATATTCGCAAGAAAACGATATCCGAGACCAAGGCCAAGCTGGATAAGTATTACCCGGACTCTGCACGGTCCATTGGAACGATTCATAAGTGGTTTACCGAGTTTCGTTGTGGCCGTACGAGCACAGTTGATGCTGAACGATCTGGGCGCCCAAAAGAGGTCACTACACCAGAAAATGTCGAAAAAATCCATGATATGATGTTGAATGATCCCAAAGTGAAATTGAGAGAGGTAGCTAATGCTGTAGGCATATCATTGGAATTTGTGGGCAATATGGTGCATTCAGTTTTGGGCATAAAGAAGCTCTGCGCGCGATGGGTGCCGAGTTTGCTCGCAGTGGACCAAAAACGAATTCGTGTGACAACTTCCCAGCAGAATTTGGCATTATTTTCGCGTAAGCCGACCGAGTTTTTGCGCCGATTCATAACCATGGATGACACCTGGATCCACTACTACACTCAAGAGTCAACGCAACAGGCAAAACAGTGGGCTCCTCCGGGCCAAAGTGCTCCGAAGCGTCCAAAAACGCAACAATGGGTCTGAAAGGTTATGGCCTCCGTATTTTGGGATGCACATGGCATAATATTCGTGGACTATCTTGAAAAAGGTAAAACCATAACCGGAGCATACTATTCATCATTATTGGACCGACTGAAAAACGAAGTCGCCGAAAAACGACCGCATTTGAAGAAGAAAAAACCGCTTTATCATCACGACAATGCGCCTGTTCATTCATGCTTCGTGGCACAAGCAAAATTGCATGAAATCGGCTTCGAATTGGTTCCTCAGCCACCGTATTCACCAGACCTGGTCCCCAGCGACTATTACTTGTTCCCTAACCTGAAGAGATGGCTCACCGGTAAGCATTTTTACTCAAATGAGGAGCTCATAGCTGAAACTGAGGCGTATTTTGGAGACCTTACGATCGAGTACTTTTCGGACGGTATCAAAAAGTTAGAAAATAGTTGGACTCGCTGTATCGACCTAAAAGGAGAGTATGTTGAAAAATAAAACCGACTTTGGCCAAAAAACGTCTCCGTGTTTCATTTTTCAGGGACTTATCAGACTGCCTAGTACGTAACAGGTTTCTATATCGATTAAAGGTTCAAACTTGCGTCCCTTTAATTTTTCTTGTAATAAGCTAAAAATGGTCTTGTTAACATTGGGTTCATCATTTTTCAACGCCAATACGTCTTTAAACGACAAACTGTTTGAATCTAATGCTTTCTTCAAAGAATCGAATACCATTTGATATGTTGATTTTCCTAAAAAGTTAGTAATTAAATGCTCAGATACAATCCTATTCTCATTGCGGGACCAATACCGAATCCTTACTAACATTTCTTTTTTACACTTGGCATTAACTTTATCGACGAAAAGCAAAGAAAAAAGCAGTTCAACATGCTGAACATTATTTAGTATTTGCTTACGAAAAAAGGCCCTAAAGCAGTATGTGTGGCTATGGAATTTATGCTACCAAAAAATGTTTTGTGACTTTGTGAAAATGTTTCAAATTGGGCACGCGAAGGAGGTTGTTAACCCTTTACGAAGTAATGACAAATTTGAAAAAATACCATTTAAACCTAGAACTTTGTGCCATATTAGTACACTATTAATCACTTATAAATTTATATGTATTCTTTGGAATCGCAATACAAATATGGACAACTATTCTTCAATTCCCAGTGAACTGACTTTGGTTTCACACCTAAATTATTTGTAATAAATGCAAAAACTTTGCCCCTATATTATTGTCGGTTACTTATCCTCAGGGAATTGTTTAAAAAAGAGAAGTTTTCACATTATGAAAAAATAAGGTCGCAAAGCCCACAAACTCTGGAGCTTCGAGATAAGGCCCGCTGAAGTCAGTGGTACATGGTATTGGGATTCTTAAAAATTAAGGTTTATTGTAACATCCTGGACCTAATTCTTGCTGTTTAACTCAAATACAAGAAGTATTTGCGACCTACACAGTTATTTAAATTTTTAACTATTTTCTATAAACTTTTTCCTTTTCAATCAAGTTTGACCTGGTCACGTGAGCGGTTCATGCTGGAACGGTGGCGGCATCGATTTTTTCACTTTTAATCGTATTATACCTTTTAAGCCACCTTCATATTTTTGGATCTTGTAACTAAAAGAAACACTCTTTTGAAATAGCTCAATGAATAATAGGAATTTGTAAAACGAAAAATTTCGATTTAGCACTAGTATAAATACTTTCTTTGTAAACCTATTTATAATATCACACCAATACCTCGTAGGAACTTCTAAAACCGGAAGACGTTCTTGAGTTTCCTCGATTTGATCTTCAATATTCAAACATGAGAGTACCGATATCTTCGAACTTGATAGAAACAGAGTTGTACCAGGCTTTCTGAGGATCAGAATATACTCTCGATTCAGAAATGCTACTCCTTATTACTGTATGACTTTTTGAGTAAAAAAAGTTTGAAACGATCAACATTGAAACGGATACGAAGATATATTAGGATATTATTGTACCTGCAAAGTTGGGGCAAAAACTTTGGGTTATTGTGCTTATGTCGGAATAGAAGAATTTATAGTCGATGTTAAAAAATAGAGAGTTTTTAAATAAAAAAAATAGACTAGAAAGTACTGAATTCTGACCACATTATAGTTTTAATAATTGCGAAATTAACTCTACACTTGACTGAAATTCAAACAAATATAAAAGTTTTCACAATTTCGCGGCCCCAATCAGAAAAAATAATACTAATTAACTTCATGACTACAAGGACTGACAGAATGACAATGACTAAGGAGTTTAAGTGCCGACTTTGCAATCTCCGTGTGGTGAACTCTGGGCAATGCTAACGCGAGCTGTTGAAAAGAAACAATTTAACCTTGAGATTCTCCTTTTGGCCTTGACTATGATGTCAAGGTCTCAAATACTCCTTGTATTTGAGTTGAGCAGCAAGCCCTAGATCAAGAATTTCACAATCAAGCTTAATTTTCAAAAGAACTAATACCCTTAAAATATAACACTATTTGATGGATTATTTCAATGATTAAACATAAATTTCACTTATTATTGGACGTTATTATTGGTGTTTAATAAGTTTCAATCCGCACTTTAAATTCTCAAAATGCAAAATCTAACAGAAAAAGAAAGAATATCACTTCTGATGATGAAATACTGGGGCGCGGTAGCGCGAATTTATAGAAAAATAAGAGATCTGTGTAATCAAAAATTTAGCACTGGAAGATATTCAATTTCAGCATCGACTGTTGAACGAACCATTAGACGATTCAATGATTTCAACGCTATCGGAGATCTACCTCGAGAAGGCAGACCGAGGTCAGCTGGAAATGAGGAAAACTCATTGGACGTTTTATTATCATTTACTGAGGATCTGAATGATTTGAATCTTAGGGTCTCTTGAGAACTGGAAATAAGTAAATGGTCTGTTGTTAATATACTGCAAAGAGAAAACTTTCATCCAATTAAAGTTACACTCATTCAGAAGTTAAATGAAGATGATTCCGATCTTCGCGTTGAGTTTCCTGACAATATGATGACATGTATAATTAGGAATGGCTTTTTCAATAATAAAATAATAGGACTATCTTTATCGATGGTAATTTAAATGCTAAAAATGATGAAATCATGCTTAGAAATTAAATAGTCCCTGCAATAATAGAGATTGCTAAAGACAACTTTGATGAGACAACATCTCTAGATTACGTTTACTGGGGCTATATCAAGAATCGAGTGTACAAAACAAAACCTAAGAACTTAGCAGAATTGCAGCAGAGTATAATAGACGACCAGCTCTCATTACAACTTAAATGATTGTTAAGGTTGTAAATGTTTTCTACCACTGTTAAGGTCACTGTCAAGAAGTAAACGAAAAACATTTCGAGCAATTAAGTTAAGAATATCAAACATCTTATTCTCTATTACAGATCGTAAGAGGCAAGGGGACTCACGCTAAGCAAGCACTTCGAATCGTGAGAGGCAAGGGACTTACGCTCATCAAGCACCCTAATAAGAACAGAATTTACTATTTTCATGTGGTTTTTCCAGGGTAACGCTAAAAGTAAGTCTATTATTCTAAGAGAAAATGACCGTGAGGTAGTGGATGATCTGAAAGCTACATTGCGAAAAAAAACAGACCTACAGTTTAAATGATTTTAAGATGACTTACAATTAAGTAAGGTAGAGGAAATTTTCCACAAGATAACTTGCGAAAAGTATTTAGACCTTATTGAAGTTTTAATGACCTTGATATGGCCATCAAGGTCACATCTGATATATGACCCAACTACACTTTTTGAAGTAAAGTTTTTCGTTCTTTCAATTTCCGATGTCAAACAAAGTCCTTTCCATTAAATATTAAAGAGTGACCTTCATATGACCTTAATGGTCATGGTCAAGGTCACTAGGTGGTCACTATTCAATGTGAAATTTGTAAGTAAGTAAGTAGGGTATAGGACGATTTTCACAATCTAGCTGGCGAAAACATGTTCAGATGATATTAAAGTATGAATGACCTTGATACGACCATCAAGGCTACATGTGAAGTCGCAGAGTCTGTCGAGAACGAAGTATGTTCTTTTTAGAGGATATAAGGCGATACGTATTTTTCCGAATTTCCAACGAAAAAAATTCTTTATAAGTTATAACTATTTAAATATTGTGCATTGTATAAAGAAAACCCCTGATTTTCTTAAATATATAACTTGGGCCCACCGATATGTTTCTTTCTAGTTTTTGTTTTCAGCTTGTACTTTGATAAAAAAAAAATATCCTGTAAGCTCAATGCCGGGCTAATAAATTTAATGACCTGAAGAATGTTTTCTCTTTAAAAAGTGTTCTTCTTTTTCTTGAAAACAATGACAGGTACGAAAAAATGTTCAGATTTTGAAAGTTTGCATTTATTTTTTTATTTCCTGCATTACACAAGCTTTTTTACATATTGCATATTTTTGCAATGTGTGCTAGCAAATGAAGTGCATCTTGTGAGTATCATGGCTTATGAATTCTTTTTGAGGCCGGCTAAATTTTCTTCTTAAAAATTTTACTTGTTAATTTTTCTGGTTAACGATAAACTATATAGCAAACAAAGAAGGTATATTTTTCATAAAACTTTTTTAGACATAAAATCTTTTATTTTATTATTTTTTCATATGAATTGCGATAAGAGATAGAAAATTCAAATGTGAGAAAAAAATTCTCTTGGCCACAAAAGTTATTCATCCAGCATGAAACTTATGAAATGTTTTTTGAGAAAGCTATAAATACTTAAATTAGGTCACAATATACAGAGGTTTAAGGCACAATATGTGGATTTTTTTGAAAAGCAAAGCACGAAATTAAACTTGACATAACTTCTTAGAACTTTTTTTTCAAAAAGGCAAAATACATATCTTCAAACATTCCGTCGCTTACTTTATTCACATATAAAATGCTCATGAAAGTAAGAGTCAGTTAAAGATTTGGCCACACACAAAAAATCGTTTCTGCCTTTTAAAATCACTAAATGTACAAAATAAAATTGCGACCCTAATTCTAAAACGGTAAATAGGACACTATCTTGTTTGGTGTCTATTACAGATCTTAGCAACAAATATAAGAATTTAGAGACATCTAGTAATTTCTCTGTGGAAACTGACTGAATACAAATGCAATCATATGTTGGATATGAGGGTTTTTTTTTGTAAGAAATCTGTCATTTTCATATAGCTGATGTCTGTGCGCAATTTCCTGTACAAGTTCACAATGCAAATAGCAGAAGCGTAATGCAACATTATATGATTCTTATATTATAAACTATTAGAAAATTTGACATTCAATAATTTCAAGTACTATGGTATTTTCAATTCCAAAATGTTAGGATTTTTGATGGGAATCTTCGTACTGTATATTATATCCAAGATTTCTTGGAGCCTCAACAGAAGCTGCTAATATTCATCACTTTCGTCAAACAAGAGACCAATAGTTAAATTTAAATTCTTTGCCAAATTTTAAATCTCAGCAGCGACAAAATAATGCATTTTTGTGTGTGTCTTTGAAATCTCAGAGGGTTTGTTGGTACGTTCTTTAGCCGTAATAAAAGAACACGCAGCTTAGTGTTAAATTTATCAAGAATAAAGTACTCACGAACCTAATTGAATAATGCAGCAAATTTGGAAGATCGTAACTACATGCACACTCTAAGAAACCGTTCATTACATCCACTGCTGAATTGTAGGCTTCGTGAAAACTAGTGATCTTATTTAAGACGCAAGTTTCTTTAATACCTGATAAAGATGGATCTTCTTTTAATTTTAAGGAATCATAATTGGCAGAATCACGAAGTATGTAGTGGGTTTCCTAGAATACTTTATTAATATTTATATAATCAAGTAAACAAAATCGGCCAAATTTGTTTGCTCTATAACTCACTACAAAACCGAATATAAAGTGGAGACCAAGATTATCACCTATAATCAAATCGACAACAAAATAAATTATTTGTATGTCAGTGGAAACATTTACTCTAATTCATTCGTCTTGAAGAAATTGAAATTCTATTTTACTACTTTTTTTTTAAAGGATCAAACTTTTAAAGCTCAAAAAGGACTTTGGAATGGAAATAAATTACCCCGCAACTGGAACTTTGTTAAGTCGGGTTCCTGTAGGTCTTGACTGAAATTTTGTTCTTTCTCCACTCCCACTAGATATATGGTGCAGTCACAGTCCACATCTTCTGAGTATACGTGTTTTTATAACCAATTGAAAAAAAAATGTTCGTTAAGAAAAATGAAAAAAACGAGTTCAGAGCGGTAATCAAACATTTTCATTTAAAGGGTTTAACTCCATATGAGATAAAA
>NC_046659.1:129420928-129434587 GCF_010883055.1 Belonocnema kinseyi | reverse complement strand
TCATCAATAAAATCCACGATATGGTGTTGAAGTATAGAAGATTAAAAGTGCGTGAGTTAGCTGAGGCCACAAGGATATCTATAGGTGCAGTTGTTTCAATTCCGCATGAAAAATTAGGCATGAAAAAGCTATCGGCAAGATGGGTGCCGCGTTTGCTCTCAGCTGAGAATAAACACAATAGAGTGGTCGCCTCTGAGGCTCTTTTGGCACGCATAAGTCGGACTCGTGAGGAATTTTTTCGTCGATTTGTGACTGTGGATGAAACATGGATACACCATTACACTACTGAGACAAAGGAACAATCCAAACAGTGGATTTCCACAAGCGAACCAGCTCCAAAGAAGGCAAAGACCGTAAAGTCAGCTGGTAAGGTTATGGCTACAGTTTTTTGGGATGGACGTGGAATTATACATATTGACTACTTGGAAAAGGGTAAAGCAATCACTGGTGAATATTATGCATCATTATTAGAGCAGCTGAAAGAAGAAATTTAAAAAAAACGACCACATTTGGCGAGAAAAAAAATTCTCTTACATCACGACAACGCCCGAGTTCACACATGCTTCGTTTCAATGGCTAAAATTGAATAACTAAAATTCGAATTGGTCGAACACCCACCGTATTCACCAGATTTAGTCCCCAGGGACTTTTTCTTATTTCCAAACTTGAAAAAATGGCTCGGTGGACAGAGATTTCCAGACAACGAAAACGTCATTGCTTCTGTAAGTGCTTATTTTGAGGAACTTCCGAAAAAGCACTTTTCTGAAGGATTAAAAAAACTTGAAGAGCGATTGTCCAAGTGTATAGAGCTCCAAGGAGATTATGTTGAAAAATAGAAAAAAATTTACCCAAAAAAAATTGTTTTTATACTTCATTCTTAGGACTTATTGAACTACCCTCGCAATTCTCTGGTATTATGAATCTATCGCCAAATCTAAAATGTAAAAAACGTTGTTTTTCAGTTTTGAGGTTTTGAAATGGTTTTGCGAAAGTTGTAAGAACGACCTGTATTTCAGAGAAGTATTGTTCATTTGCAACTAAAATTATTAAGCGACTGCATACTTCGTTGTGAACAAAATTTAAAGTGCTTTCCAATATTTGCGAGGCATCAGCTATCACACTATTGAAGCGCTTTCCTGGTACATCTGGATACTGGTATAATTTTCCTGCAAGATTATAGACCCATCATCTCCTTCATTTGAACTATCTCAGACGTATATAACTGGTTCTGAAGCGCCAACATCTCAAACCAAATCAATATCTGGAATACAGTCGCTTGATTCAGAAGATTCTTCTACTAAACTAAAAGTATTTTCTGAAGTAGAATCATTATTAATGTCAAAATTTCAAAGATCTTCAACTGATACTAAAGGATTCAGCAAGAATAGAACAGGATTTGCATTGCGAACTGCATGTTTCCTTCCTATAATTTAATAAAGCCATCGAGTAAAACAAACGATTTCTGGCACTTGTCTTCTGTGCAAATAAATTCTTTTAAATGTGAATGCGATACATTCGAAAGTCAAGAAATATTGAAATTATCTGAAAAAATCAGTTTTCAAGCTTAACAACTTTCTATAATAGCCTGTCTCTTCAAAAATAACATTTCTTTGAATGAGCCAGAGTCTAAGTGACGGTTTTGGATGCTTAGAATCTAGCGCAAAGAAAGCCATAAATGTTAATGCCAAATCATTCAGGCATGAAGGGACCCTATTTTTCTCATCAACGACTGTGTATGCTTCCTCGATTTTTATCAGTTGTCCCACGATTTGCATAAACGGCTGTAATGTTTCTTTTTCGGCAATTGCCTTATTTTTCAGTTGCTTCACTTCCTTATCAAATTGATCAGTGCCAATCAACAATTTCAGCAAATACAATACTACGATAAATACAATACTCTAAGGTTGGCTACAACCTTATCAAAGCCAAATCATCGACGTTTAATTTCTTTTACTTTCTTTGATACGTATCTATTATTTTCAAATGCTTGATCAGAATTGCTGTCGCAATAGGTCGCGGTATACTAAGAAGACCCATACCAACTGTTTTGCATGTTGCCCATTTAGGCGTGGAAATTTGTTCATTTTTTTCAGCAATCGATAGCTTCTCCACTAGGAGCAAAGCTTGTGTAGCCGTCTGAGTTATTTGCCAATCATTTAAGCACATTGACGAATATAGAGAATTTGCTAAAGTGCTTTAAGCCTGCTTTATTTTTTCAACTGAAAACAATTTGACATTAGCTCATTTTTATTTATTTCGTTAATTTGTATAAATTGGAGACTTTCCTAATCTACCAAACTCCAGAAAATAATTTTCCCTGAATTGTAAAATTTATTATCTATTTTGTTAAAATTATTATTGCGAGTCAGCGTTTCTTTTCAATTTAAAATAATTTCAAATATACAGTGCAATAATTTAGAATATTGCTTTGGAATTTTTCTCAAGAAATTATTTTCTTGTGTAAGAATTGTGATTGCGGCTGCATACTTAATGGTTTCGGGATGAGATTTCCCTTACCTTTGTTTGATGCTTTGTGCCCTTCGAGAAGGTTCTGTGACCTTAAACTCTTAAAAAAACTTTTTTATCACCGTTCTTATCAAAATTAATCTTGTTTCTTTGTAAAAGTTTTTGTGATCGTTGAAATGTTTGAGAATCAAGCTATAATAACCATCGCCTTTTAGATCAGCTAACAAATTCTGCAACACATAAATATACGCGTATCTATATATAATAATTTTATTGAATATTTAATATTTAAAGGTAATAATTATTCATTAAAATCAAATAAATTAATCAATCAAATTTTAAATTCTAACCAATAGTTTTTCAATTTTAATTCTATACTCAATATCTATCATTAACAATAATTTTCGAAACCTTACCTCATCTAGATCCTTCTTCTTTTGTATTACAGAACGTCCAACGCTTGACGAATATGAAATATCTCGACCTCTTCGTCAAATTCGTTAAAAAATTCCAGTTTAACACCACGAAAAAATTTTTAATTATTATTATGAGACAAAAATATCGAACAAATCACTTTAAAATGCAGATAAAACATTATTCTTTATTAAAAGTAATCAGAAGAAAACAATAAATATGTGAATGCGAAACTCTGATTTACTAATTTTCAACCTAATTTAAAATTTTAATATAGTTTCGAATATTCAACGCAATTTCAGTGTTTCAATATTTTACTTACTATTAAAGGAAACGTAGATCGTAATTTCTTCTTGGGTATCACTGTTTCAGTGACCAAATGCCGAATTAGGTATTTCTATAACACAAGTTTTCCTCAGATAACACTATTATTTACTGGATTTTATCTCCTCAAACATTTGAATCTGAAGTTTTGTGAACTTATCATCTACAGGGTGGCCGCTGGGCAGAAAAATCGGGTAATGAACACAAACTTTATGAAACCCAGAAAAACTATGAAATGGCAATGACTTTTTTTCTTGAGAGGATATTTTACAACATTTCTAAAAAAACCTATTAAGCGACTCGGATTATCACAAGTGTCTGCTCAAAATGAAGAAATGTACTAATTTTATTGTTGAAAATTAAACTTTTTTAAAACGACAACCTTAATAATTGAGAAAATAAAAATATCTGATGGAAACTTTATAAACTATGTTCAATTTAAATGAACCTAAAATCAACATATTCATAATTAAATGCTTTTGTTTAATTCAAAACCATATTAGAATATTTTTTGTCTAAAATATTTAATTTGTAACCCATTCAGTTTGGAATTTTTCAATTAAAAAAAAATTGAAAAATGAGGAATTATAAAGTAGCGTGCAATATTTAAACTTGGAACTTTACAATTTTTATTGTAAATTTAAATAAAAATCCAAAATTATTTATTTTAAAGATCAAAAATAAAAATAATTCCACTCAAAAGTATTATTGTGTACAAAAACGTTTGGCTAGCACAATGATAATTTTAGAAGAAAGGGAATAAATTTTGGTATTTAATTTTTTCCCAATTAGAAGAGGAACTTTTTTGGTTTTTAATTATTACTGAGTAGCAGATTGTGAAATTTTGTACTTTTAACATTTTCATTCAGCTTGAAGTAAGAAAAATTTATTTTTTGGTAAACGGCAATAAATTTGATATTCTTACGGGTTCTATTGAGCTGGGAGGGATGACATTCTTTCTTTTTTATTCAAAGAGACTATTTTTTTTATCCTATTTTAGAAAAAAATTTATGTTTCATTCTTGTCTGAATTGGTAGAGAATAATTTAAAAATAAATATTTCTATTGATTAGGAATGAAAGAGATTTTGATTTTTTCTGAATTGGAAGAGGGATATGTTTCATTTTTCAATATTTTTATTGTCGCTAATTGAAACAAGGATCAGTTTGTATTGAGAGCATTCAAAACGATAGCGTGGATTTGTATTCTATAATCATAAATATTTGAACTGATGAATTTATAAAAGTTTTAAAGATTGACTTTTGCAGATCAAATACATTTACTTAAAAAGGTTTCAGTTTGAAATTCTTAAATTCTTCTGTGTAATACGTATAAACTATTTAGAGTTCAAATAAAAAATGTCGTATTTCAAACTGTTATCTTAAATTTATAATTTAAGTGACCGTAAAAGATTTTTGCGAACCTGGAAAACCCGGGAATTTTTTCTCAACTAAACGCCAACCTGCATTTATATATTTATTATTTGAAAACTTATCCCAGCACTGCCTTTCAAATTAATAATATACATCAGTTGTACTTATAAATTTAAAAAAGAAGATATTAGTTTACATGTTTCTTAACTTTAAAAATTGCAGGTGTTATTACTCCATAAATTTATATGTTTGTGAATGTTTTTTCATATTTTGTTAATACTCACACTTTCTTTGATGGTATTATCTGAAACTATGCAACTTGATCAACACACTGCACTCAACAGATACAGAATGTTTTGTACTAAGAACCTGACAAACACGCGTACACCTAATGACTTTTGGAGGGCAATCGCGCTTCATAAACAGAGGGTACATTCGGTCTGATGTGGTTCTGATCATCGCTAGCTCGGCTATAGACGGAAAAGCTCAGAAACTTTCGGGGGTTTTTCGTATCCCAGTGGGCAAAAAATTTGGCGACGCCTTTACGACATCGTTACGACAACCTTACGACAACTTTACGACATTCTATGTCCATGACGTTTCGGCGTCTTTGCGTTATCGTAAAGACATCATCTGATCACTCGACTTATTTACGATATCGTAAATACACCTTGACAACATGGACATAGGATGTCCTAAAGTTGTCGTAAATATGTTTTAACGATGTCTTAAAGGCGTCCCAAATTGTGTGCCCACTGGGATAGTCTTTTAAAATTTTTGCAAATCGCAGTTGCAGATATTACTGGCGGCTCTCATTCAACACGCATTCTTATTTAAGAATATTAAAATTTCGTGCACTTCTTATAAATTATGTTGCTTAAAATTGTCACTTTGGACGATATTTTTTATAAATCTTGTTATCGTCTTTTATCACTTTTTCACATTTACAATTATCAAACAGTGAATAAGACTTTTTCAAACGTCAATATTTATTTTTTCTCGCTTAAGTTTATAATCACACAAACAGAAATACCATCATATCTTATTATAGCAGGAGTCTTGATGACAATACCCTGATTATACCTAAATTCTTATATTTTATTTGAATTATTGATATAGAATGAACCAGAAATTGATATTAAAAGTCTCTTCGTTTGCAGGGTTTTTCTAAGAACTTCGGAAACAGACATTGGCACAGAAGAACGCTGATCCTTAAAAGTATACCAAGAGCAATGCTCTCTTGAGTTGCAAAATAAACGAGGGACAACAATCACCTAACTTTTAATTTCCACCCATTTGCGAATGAGTATTAGTGTCTTAAAATAAAATTTGTGCTCGGCGAAGTAGGATTTCAAAATCTTAATTTATTTCTAACCGATATGACATTTAAACTATTAAAGCCGGAATATTAATATCAAGTCGTGACCATCTGCATCAAAATTAATGCCTGGACGTTCGAAGCAATGCTCCCAATTTTGAAAACTTATTGAACTGCGTTTGCGTCGCACCAGAAACTCGATTGGTTATTGTTTGCGCATGTATTTTCAATTATATAAATATTAAAATTTATTATTCATCATAAATAATGGTTAAGAAATGCATCATAAGTAATTTTTTAATCTTAAAATAGAATTTTAAAGAGACATTGAAAAAAATATTATGACTTTATTGCAAACAAGGTTATTGATTCTGACTTTAAAAAAAAACGAAATTCTCCATTTATTTTGCCGCTCCAAAATATTATTTTAGGTATAAGGAATTACTGTTTATTCATTTCGTGATTATTATTTATTATAAATATTAAAATTGGGTATTGATAATATTTAAAATCTGCGCCAACAGTAACCAATCGGGATGTCGAGGCGAAGCAAACGCAGTTCAAAATGTTCCCAAAATTGGGAGCACTTGTTCGAAGAAACATCTTCTATAATTTCCGCATAAGATTAAAGTTATCTACTCTTGCAGTTGGTTGTACGATACATAAAAAATAAAATAAATACAATTGTATAATGAAAACAAAAATTTATTTTTGACGATTCAAAGTAATTGCAAGTTGTTCTATAATAAAAATATTCGGTTCAAAGTGCAGTCCCATTTGGGTAGAAAACGTCAGTGGAAAGCAGAATATCGTAAGTGAAAAAGCCAAATGTAAATCTCCATCCCTTTCACTCTCACGAGTTTCTGCTTTCCACCGACGTTTTCTGTCCGCATGGGACTGCATCTTTAGACTTTCAATCTGGCAGCAGCGAGATGTAAAGTTTTATCAACTTCAGCCTGATGAAAAGTTTAATTAAACATTGGGTGATTTGTGAAACATTTGAATGTTTCAAATATAATGGCGGAAAATTGAAACTGATAAAATAAAATCCTAACCTGAACTTGTAGGCCTCAAAATTATTTTTGCTTCTGTTCAACCCTATATTTCATGAAAGAGATGAAAGTTTGAACATGAAACGTTTTAAAGGGAAAGGATTCAGAATTTATGGAACGTTTTATGGCTCACTTCCTACAGTGAGACTCCGGGGTCAAACGTCTCAAGGATAATACAAAATATATAGTTCCGTAAGAAATGAAGGAAAATTCTTAAATTCTTAAGTAGAAGAAAGTTAAAAAAATAGGACAATATTGTTTCAATTAGTTTGCTGATTACCAATTATTTAGTCTGATATCGCCAAGCCAATAATTGTTTTGCCAAAATTCAGTCTTAACAAAATAATTTTCCCTGGATGCCCAGATGTGTAAATACGTCCATGGAAATAAATATGAGCTTAAACATGCTTATTTTGAGAACAATGAAATAGGAGTTGCAACAAATTAAACACCACCGATTTTCTGTGTCGTGGTGATATTAAGAATTCACTTCTTCAGTTGCATTTTCAATTGACAATTCCGAAATTATCTAAGAAACATAGCCATTTCTTACTTTTCTCCGGGGCTTACCAGAAATATTATTTGTTCTTAGTTTAATATTTTATAAGAATATTTTGATTTGAACGATTTGGAACAATAAATACCAATATTACAATTAAAAATTAATGTTAAATTTAAGATAGTATTATACTTACCAGCAGAATTAATAAGTGCTACTGCAATGAAACAGAAAACAACAATTACAGCCCTCATTCTCATCAAATAAAGGATGGTATCCTCACTCTACTCGCCACTTTTTTTAGTGAAGTGCACGGTAAATTTTTTTATTTTCCTGAAATATCAAGTATGCTCAACTTGCTTGAAATAATTTTTTATATAAATTATTTTCTTTTACTGCGTTTTTTTACATGAACTTCCAGATAGCATTACAAAAGGAACCGCCGGTTGTAGATAAACGAAAGCACTATCTCATCTGTCTTTGCTAATTATTTGTTTTACATTGCTATATCACTCGTAGTGTGAACGTGAAAAACACTTTCGTTTTATCACGCAATCATATTTCATTTATTTGAGGAAATTTTCTTACAGCACACTGAAAATATGAATAGTTAGTATCTCTGAAATCCATGAAAACATACTTTCTTTCGTTTAAAAAGAAGCTAAATATTCATTCACGTAGTTTCTCACTTTATGACTCAACAAATCAAGGACACTGAAGAGAAATACAAAATGATAAAATACAAATGTAACATAAAATATCTAATTTACTAGTCAATGAAATATTATTGCCTTATCTGCTTTGAAGTTGAAGAATCAATTACTCGAATCTCTAGAAACCTGTTGAATAACTTGATATACTTTGAGGCACAAAATGTTAAAGCAGCTGTTGAACATAAACTGTTTTGTTACGAAACTATTTAATTACATGAAAATGCACTCACCAAAACGTACATACAAAACACAACTATTTCTGCATATCAATAATAGTAAATAGTATCTTTTCGATTCTTTGATATACTAAAAAATTTTGTATCGAAGACTAAGCGTGTAACCTTTTTCTCGCAACAATTGGGCGCAACAACTAAGAATCACATAAAACACAATTCTTTCTGAACATTTAAAATTTATTATAAATCGTAGCAAGAGTACGCTAAGTAACATGTGCGCAAATTGTTTAAAAAATGGATTGATAAAAAAGATGAAAAAATCATATGTAGATATATTCGAGAGGAATGCAATGATGCACTTGGTTTTTAAATCCGACGAGTAGAACTAAAGAAACACTTTGTACAGAATTTGTTATGCAGTGTTTTTTATTTTTCTCTTCATTGTGTCATTAAATAAGAATATAAACCATATTAACTTAATTCTATGTATTATTTTATACTTTTTTATTTTGCATTAGTATATATGTTTTTATTACGTAATATATATTTTGTCTTATACTTAAAAGTATCTATAATTTATTGCATTTAATTTTTTTTAATATAAAAACACTTTCGAGTTAATATCCAGCTCTATTAAACCATGAGAAAAACATACTACAAGAAATCACCACTTCTGTATAAAATAGTTTTTTATCGATTAGTCTATTAAAAACAAGTTAGTACTTTCAGGCTATTACATATCATTAATGCACCGTGAAAAGAACAGGCAAAAAGAAGTAATCACTTTACAAAAAACAATACCGAACACGATCCCGTGACAAATCTCCCAAGCGTCAAAACTTCCGCAAATAATTATAAGTGTTGAATATCTTGAAAAGCTTCTTCCAATCGGGGCGCAAGTTTTGAAAATTGTGGTAAAATGAGCATCAGGTATTTCCTTAGATTGTCTTTCTTTAAATTTTCAAACGGCAATTTTTTTATCTTGGGCTCTGATTGGTTGGAGCTTTTTCAGATTGCTCATCGCTCATTTTCGAGAGCATTGACGCTTGTGAGATTTGTCACTGACTGACCAAACGCGGATTTCGACTCACTTCTAAATCGAACTGGAATAATACGTTGCATTATTTTAAGTCAGTAAAACGCATTTCCAAAATTTCTCACTTGGGCCCATTGGTGGATTTTCTGTATAGGCTACATAGGCTGCATTGTAGGTCAGCAAAATTTTATAACTGCATGCCTTACTTTTGATACAAATTTGAGTAATTTTATTTATTATAGCATAGACTCAGCAAATATTTAAATACGCCACTTCTCATGCATTTTCGCCCTGGGATGCGGGATTTTTTCACTTGATTACTTGAGGTGATCTTTCTAGTGATCACCCCAAGTGAGCAGCCTTACATTTTTAAAATTTATCATGTATCTACTTTTCTTTCAAAGTGCTAGTCAGTGAAAACGCTCGGGAGATCTGTTTCCAGTATATTTCAAGAATTACGTTATTGACTATATTTCGGGTTGAACAAATAATAGTTTTTAGCAATTTCTAAAACCATTTTCCTTTTTTTAAACAATCTTATTTCCTAAGCAAAGTTGTTAAACGAACGTGTTTTTTTAATATTAACACGGGAGCTCTAGATCCGTATAAAAATCGACACCCTCTTTCCAACATTACACCCCTTTTTCGCAGAGTGATTCTCGTCTACCCCAAAAGGGAAAATGGTTTACAGGTTCATATGCTCCTTATCGTTCTTATTCTTCTGGGCTGCTTGGGCAGCTAAATATTTCCTGCGATGGCTAGGGATATAGGGCTGCATGTTGCGCTGGACTTTTAAGCTCGAATCCTGACTTTGTGAAGGCTGCTGTATGAACTTCGTATCCCTAAGCCGTTGAAGTTTATGAGTGGGGTTTGCTTCTATTTCGAAAATACGAAGGTCTTTTCCTTGATATGGCTGGTTGAAAGCATTCATCAAAACAGTTTCCTGTCGAGATATTGGAAGAAATCGGTAAGCGAAGTTACCATCTATGCGTACTTTAATTATTCCCAATTCGTTTCTTAATTCTGGTAAGCTTACAGCGAATGCTCGCAAATGTGGTGGTCCTTCTTCTACTGCTTGGAGAAATCCAACGATGTAATCAACACCATTTTCCTTTCTTACCACCACTTTCACCGGACCTGGATATAAGCTATCAACTGAAGGGTAGTCTCCAGAAAACGTAAGGAAAGTCACAGCAGAAAGTATAGGGTGCCTAGCGGGCTCGATTTTTTGATTTTGCTTATTTGCCTTCAATTTAAAACAGGAAAAAAGTGATTCTGGAACAAAAATATAAGCAGGAAATTAATTATGGTTTTAACTAATAAAATAGTGTTTTAGATAGTAATCTTTACTTTGCAAAGAACTTTTATTATTACATTGAAAAAAAGACAAATCTGCCTAAAGAGATGTAAAAAAAACTCTCAAACAAATGGCGGATCAGTTTCACGCGATTCAGGATTTAACACCTCAGAAAATTGTATATTGAATTCAGAACGTCGAACATAACTATTTTTAGCAAAATCGTGCACTTTTTTAATGGTCTGATGAATTTGATTAAAAATTGCATTTGCAATTAGAAAGTGTCCAAGCTTTCTTCAAAAATGCTTATATTTAAATATTTTTGACAATTTGAAGTTAGAATAGGCAGTCTGTGTGTAATAAATAAAATAAAATACAAAACAATGTTAAAGGAAGGATTTGTTTTCAAAGTCGCTCATATAAAAATAGAAAATATTTAAAATTGGCCACGAAAAGGAGACTATAACCCATTACGAAGTAATAACATATTTCAGCAAAAACAGTTTAATTTCAAAACTTTGTACAATATCAGAGTACTTTTTTTACTTAAGGAATTTATGTTTACTCTTTGGAACTGAACTACAATTCTTATCAACTTTTTTTAAATCCATGGTGAACTGAATTCGGTTTCACACCTGAATTATTGGTACAAAAGACAAATTTGTTTCTGGTCAATCTCGCACTTTGCGCTCGATAATGGGTTACCTAGCGCTTCGTAGCTACACCTAATTACACTTTGTGCTTGGCGCTCAGATATTTATTCTTCGCATTTGAAATGCTTGAATAAATCATTATCAAAAATATCTTTTTTAGGTCGCAGTATTTATATGCGTCTTCATATATTGCATTTTTAACTAAATTAAGTATAGTTAAAGATTAAGTTTCTAAATGCTGTGTAGACTTTAAGGTACACATTCTAATCGTAAGACTTGCGCTGCGCGACATACCTTTGTAAGCAGATTTTGTTCAATCATTTTTTTCGTAACTTTGATCGTATTTCCAAAAATTGTCTATTTCATATTTTTATTTTCAATGTTATTTTTCTTGAATAAAACAAAAAGTGCGCATTCTATCAAGAAGTGATTCTTAACGAAATTATAGATTCTTCTGGGATCACAATTTTTGTCATTCCATGCTTTTTCGTATCCTGCATGGTTAGATCACAAAACGGAATTTTTGATTTGTCATTATATTTTATGCAACTAAAATTTGAATTTTCAATTTTCCAAGAAAATTCAGAAAGTTTTTATGCCAACATTCTAGGGATTTTAAAAAGCAATTATTTTCTTTTCTTGATTTAGGGCATCTCGAAACGTCGAGATCCGTTGAAAAACTCTGGTGTCAAATTTCGGACAATTCTAATACTTTCAAAATCATAAATAATGAGAGTATAGAAATTACTAGCAACAGCTTTCAACAAACTTCTAAATCAAATTAGAATATTATATGTTACATAATTTTGAGCCACTATTTATTTTTCATTTAAGTAGTATTACTAATATATACAGGGTGTCTAAAAAGTCCCGGGACGGTTAAATATTTCCTCAGGTAAAATATTCTTCAAAAAAGTGAAGTTCATTCCTCCAGTAAATTTCAACGAGGAATTCAATGGTGTCCATCATTTTGACCCTGAAGTTGACTTTCATGGCTTTTTGGAGGTGAACTTTGTTTTTTGCATAGAAGCCCCCTTTTTACATCTGCAATCGATAGAGCGGAAAATTCTACGTTCAGGTACGTACACAAGTTATAAGTCAATTGTAACTTTCAAGGTCAGTTAGAGGTTATTTGAAATCAACAAAGTTTTACAAGAAGTCAGTGTAATTCCTGAAGTAAATTTGAACGAGGAATTCAGTGGTGACTTTTATTTTGACCTTGATGTTGACTTTCACGGCTCTTTAAAGGACAACTTTGTTTTTTTTTTAATGAAAACCCCTTTTTTCAGATCTGCAATCAATAGAGCGGAAAATTCTACATTCAATACAGTATTTTCAGATGAATCTACTTTCACTTTAAAAGGTGAAGTTGACAGGCAAAATTTTAGATATTGGTCCGACACAAATCCTGATTGCATGTTGGAGAGTCACACACAATATTCACAAAAGATTAATGTTTGGGCCGGTATCTTGAACGATAAAATGATAGGCACTTTCTTCGTCGATGGTAATCTCAATGCTCGTGCATATGAAGAGCTTCTTAGAAACCAAATTGTACCAGAATAAGGGAGATTACAGGCGATAATTTTCAAAATATTTGGTTCCAGCAGGACGGAGCAGCGGCTCATTACAGTATAGAGGTTCGAGCATATTAGGCTACTCCGTTCCCTCAAAGTTGGATGGGAAGAAGGGGTGATATTGAGTGGCCTGCTAGATCCACTGATCTGACGTCCCTCGACTATTTTCTTTGGGATTACTTAAAGAGCAAAGTATACTCAAGGCAACCGCAAAGCTCAGACGAATTGCAGAATCGGATTCTGGAACAGGCTACTGTGATTGATAGGGAGATGATTCTTAATGCTGCAACTCATTTTTACAATCGCATAGCTTTTTGTCAAGAAGCTCAAGGTTGTTCCTGGGAAATGATAAACGTAAACGTAGACTGCTTGGAAAAAACCTTGAAAAAACCTTGAAGGCTATCTCCAAGATTAATACAGAGCTCACCAATGAATTTATCGTTGAAATTTACTTCAGGAATTGCTCTGACCTATTGGAAAACTTTGATGATTTTAAATAACCTCTAACTAACCTTGAACGTTACAATTGACCTACGACTTGGGTACGTACCTAAACGTAGAATTAGCCGCTCTGCAGATGTAAAAAAGGGAGTTTCCGTTTAAAAAAACAAAGTGGACCTTCAAAAATCCATGAGGGTCAACTTCACGGTCAAATTGAGAGACACCATTGAATTCCTCGTTGAAATATACTTCAGGAATGACCTTCACTTTTTTGAAAAATATTTTACCTGAGGAAATATCCAACCGTCCCAGGACTTTTCA
>NC_046659.1:129417396-129420828 GCF_010883055.1 Belonocnema kinseyi | reverse complement strand
CCCTTTCCCTAGCTTCTCGTGTTAACAGCAATGACAACAACAAACATAGTTGTAGTAAGTGCGATTCAAAACAACAAAACGCGCAGGGCTCCCGACAATGGGTCGGCCAACAATGCCGACCAATCTAGAGCTGTAGGAGCCAATGAAAATTGATTTAATGCGATGGATCGGCGGGATCTCGCAACCTTTCGGTGGAGGGAGCGACTGCATCACGACTTGCTAGAGTGCTACGATGCGAGTGTGGCCCCTGAACGGGGTTACATGGCACGGTTGCATGCTCTGTGGTGCGAGAAATACCCGGAGCTATCGCAATTTTTGCAGCAACGTCTGCGAAACCATGCTGAACTACTCCGTAAAAGGGGCTATGTAAGCGGAATGCCTACTCTACCAGAGCTAGAACAAGCCGGCAACACAGAAAGAGAGGCGACAATAAGACCAACCGCGGACAGGCATCCAACAGAGGAAGAGCGATGCTTTACGACCCGGAGAAACATCAACACCAAAGTTTCTCTCAAGCCTAAATATCTGGCTGAAATGGATGACGAGCTTCGTCGACATTATTCCGGAGAATCCAACCTCTGGGCTATCAATTATTGTGTGTATAATGCAGCGAGAGCTTTAACCGATGCGAACTGTAAAACAAAAGCAACGGTTGATCATAAAACCAAAAGACGAATGCATCAATTTGCCATAAAGATAGGCTGGGCAAGACAGTACGCGTCCCGAATTCAGTGTGTAATTGACTACATTACCTCTGGCAGGAATTTTACCGCCAAGGTTCGAAAGTTCGCGCGCGAACTCCGGACCCGTTAACACACATTTAACAAGTCAAAGCTGCTGACCATCAGGCAGCATATTGTTGAGAGAATACGGATAATATCCGACGCTAAGAGAAGTCTAGGGCGGAGGGAGAGGTGGGTCAGAGAAAATCAACAGTTTCTCTCTGACCCATCTCGACTCGATGGACACAGAGGAGGTGGAGAAAGTATTAAGAGGGATGAAGAACTATTCCTCGCCGGGACCAGATTGTATCAGAACCTTCTAGTGGAAGAAGTTTTCTTCAACCCATCAGCATTTGGCCCTTATTTTCACCTCATATTTGAAGTCGGAAGAACCAATTCCGGAGTGGTTGGTGGAAGGGCGCAAAATGCTCCTGTCCAAAATAGGCAACTTAGCTGACCCGAAGAATTGCAGGCCAATAACTTGTCTGAACACACTTTATAAGTTATTCACAGCTATCCTAAATGATAGTATTGTTCGGGCAATTGAACCTGTGTGGCAAGAAATGTATGAACAACGAGGCTCAAAGAAAGGCGTAGCCGGATGTCGGGAGAACCTGCTCATCGATAGATGTGTCTGCAAAGATGCAGCATTCTACCAGCGTGACCTATCGATGGCCTGGATTGATTATCGGAAAGCTTTCGATTCTACATCCCATAGACTTATCATCTCTCTTTTGGAAATCTTAAAGGTTCATCCGCAAATAGTTAGGTGCATAGAGAGATTTATGCCACATTGGAAAACCAGATTTACTATCTCATCTGGAAAAAATCGTGTGACAACTAACAAGGTCACCTTTCAGAGAGGTGTGTTTCAGGGTGACACCATGAGCCCACTGCTCTTTTGCCTTACATTATTGCCCCTATCTCTAGCACTTCGCCATTCCGACGGGTCCTTGTGCGGCAAACCTGCAGATCAAAAGTACAAGGTCACTCATGTATTTTACATGGATGACCTTAAGATTTATGCTAAAAACAAAGAGCAACTACATCTAGATCTAGGGATTTTCGAGCGATATACTAAGGAAATTGGAATGAAACTTGGGTTAGACAAATGCGCCAAGGTTTATTTGAAGCGTGGAAAAATTAGTGGCATCCCTGAAGATATTGAGCTCGTTGATAGTAGCGCTATACGACACCTTTGCGCTGGAGAGACTTATACATACCTGGGCCGGCCACAGAGCTGCATTCAGGACTTGACATCTATAAAGGATACTCTCCGAAGCAGATACAAACATCTTATCCGGCAGATTTGGTATTCCGAACTGTCGGCCGGGAACAAAGTATCTGCAACGAACATGCTTGCTGTCCCGGTACTACTCTGTTCATTTGGAGTAGCTCCATGGACGAAGAACGTGATCAGACCCCTTGATAACGGGACAAGAAAGGTTATGCACATGAGCAAAAGCATGCATCCTAAGTCTTGCGGTCGGCGACTGTACATCTCTCGCGGTCAATATTGAATCGCGGAATATTGAGTCTTGAATGTCTTCACAACATGATTATTCTGTGTACAGCACATAGAGTTGCAAATGGAAGAAACCCTCTTCTTAAAATGGTCAGGAATCACGAAGAAGAGGGCAAAGGAGCGTTTCTGTACAAAGCAGCGGAGGAGGCTGCTAAAACACTCGGACTTGACTTCAGTATTAGGGATGAGCAAAATGCATCAAATCTTATCTATCTCGAGAACTCACTCCTAAAAGCCCGGATTAAGAAAGCACAAGAGAAAAACTTTCGTGAACAGGACCTCGATAAGAAGATGCACGGTATCTTCCACAGAAATGTGAAGGATCAGTCAATGTCTTGTGAGCTAACGTTTGCTTTCCTTAAATCGCCCGGATTGAAGTCTGGTACGGAGGGTTTTATTTTTGCATGCCAATACGGTGTCATTTTCACCTTAACATACCGTCGCCACATTTTGAGCCAAGACATTCCGGATGATAGCTGCAGGGCGTGCCCTACACACCCCGAGCATTTAGTTTACATACTATTACCATACTATACTTTTACCATCTCTGTCACTTTTACGGCATTAACTTTAATATCGCTCCTCTAAATGCTCCTGCGGAAATTGAGTCAATTGTCGAGAATGGGAAGTGCCGCATATACTGGAACTTTATATTCTCGGCAATTGTTTCTCTTGCTCACTCGAGGCCTGCCATGGTTCTTCATGACTTCAAGAAGTGAATCAAGTTCGTTATCGAATTTTCGGCACCAGGTGATAAAAACATCATAACTAAGGGGAATGAAAAGAAAGAGAGGTATCTAAACCTTATAAGGGAGTTGCAACGATTGTACCCGGAATATTCTGTTAAACCAATCGTCCTTACCATCGGCGCTCTTGGAGGTGCCAAGCTTTCACTTGCTAATGGCCTAAAAAGCATTTCTGCGTGTCAAACAATATACTAAAACACTTGCGGGAAAAATGCAGAAGGCAGTAGTCCTTGGGTCGCTCCGTGTTCTTAGGATTTATGAGGCTTTTGCTGGATCGTCGTATTGATTCCTTTACAGACTGTAACCACCTATCTCACGGTCGTGAGACATGGTTGTGGCTTAAATTGTACCGCGATTTCGCTGGGAGCGGGTGCAATTTTTCAGATTAGCACACGCTCGCGGAGAAATCCTCCGGTTGTCCTTATGACAAATTTTTAAT
>NC_046659.1:129402793-129417296 GCF_010883055.1 Belonocnema kinseyi | reverse complement strand
TAATAGAAAACATATATCTTTTTTTTACCGTATTTTAATTTTCAAAATTTTTTATTATATTAATTTTGTACGATTTTTGCATAGAACGATTGAGTAAAGAAAAATTGAGGATTCATATACATAAATACTCGATACGATATAAGTAACTTTTATATACAACACACTCAGGCAAATAACATCGCTTTTCAACATCTTTTATCTCCGAACAATAAACAGCTCTTCTTTAATATAAGAATAGACATTAAACCCTTGCAGAAATTTAAATGTGGGTCTGCTAAGGCACTGACCAGTTTTCTATACTTCTGACGCAGCTTTAGTGGAAAAAATTGGCAAGGGCCATTCATGGCGTGCAATGCTTTTTCAGATAATTTCTCTACTTCGGGAAAACTTTTCTGGATATGTACAGTTTTATAATAATATCTATTAAAAAGTGTGTGATAAAAATATTGTAATCATCTATACACACAACAACAGTACCAACCATTCTAATTGGTTAGGTTGACCAAACGTTTTACAAGCGCGACAATGACAGATGTGTGGCGAAACAAAGTATCTCTAATTCATAATTAATGACAAATGATTATAATTATAATGTCCCTTTTGTGTCTCATCATAATTTTTATTATTGGTATTTTTTAAATCAAAATATTGTCTGGGCATCAAAATTAGCCATAGAATACAAAGGATTACTTTTTGAATTTTATCTCCACAAGTCTGCTTTATAAAGTCAAAAAACAGTCTATAAGTGAAAAATAGGTTTTTGCGGAATTCGAGCCATAATGTTCTTCTCGTGGTTTCTTATTGTAGTAACGGTCTCTGATATACAATAAAATTACTTTTCGTAGTATTAAAATCTGGTTTCTCGTAGTTTTCGAAAACTGTTTAAATGCTAGAACTTATTAAATTTCTGTTAACTCGAAAAATTTTATTAAGATCAGTTTGTAGTTCACGTCTTTCTCATTTTTGTTTAGCTGAGCGAGCTCATATGGTAAATTTTGAAATGTATTTAGTGTCCTTCCAAAATTTCGATTGCACAGCTTCTTATAATAGAAAAATTTAGTTTTGCTTTTAAAATGATTTTTCAGCTTTTTAGAATATATTAGGTTCACATGGAATAAATCAACATAATTGGAAAGTAGTTTTAATTACGCTCACAATTAGAAAGTATCTGAATTCCATTTTCAAAATTATATGCAGATGCTTTTTTTTTAAATCTGTGTCCACGGCTATTAATAAATGTTTTTTTTTAAAGAGTGATTTCATAGTTTCAAATACATGAACATTACCATTCCGAAAATAAATAGATGGAATATTTATTAATAAAACCAAGCGTTCGAAAATTAAATCAAGCTATGTAAATATATTCCATTAAAAAAAAAATGCCTTGAAGTTTAACAATTAAAAGATAAATATCAACAACTAAATATAAGAGCAAATAAAATAAGTACATAATCCCTTGTTACTTTCAATCTTACAACTTTTTTTCGTTTATTTTTTATATGCAACAAATACAATAGAATTAAAAAATGTAACACATTATAAGTATTTAAGTGTATTTGAAACGCAATAATACTTCCAATTAAAGCAACAAATGTGCTCTTAAAACTGTAAATTGTTACTTTTGTTGTTTTGTTTTTCTGAAATTCACTCACTTTTTGCTGTATTTTTTTCGCGTCAGCATTGTCTTGTTTTTGCCGTTGTGAAGCTTTTTTTGGCAGTTTTTTACAGTTTTTCCATAAAAATTCATTTTTTTATATTACTAAAAATTCATCTCCTCAGAGTAAAGTTAAAAAAATTTGGTAAAATCAAACTTTTTTGTTGAAAATAACCATTTTTGTTAAAAGTTCATAATTTTGGTCCCATTTTCAGTTATATATTTATCTTTTGAAGCTTAAAATTTTACTATTCAGTTAATAATTCATTATTTTTAATAGAAAATTTTACGTAGGGAAAGAGGGTCTGAAACGGCCAGTTCAAAATTGAAAAGAGGATTACTTTTTAATAGTTAATATTAGGTAAAAAGAAATTTAGTTACCAGTAATAATTTTATACATTTCAGATAATCAAAGATTTAAAAGATGTTACTAAACCATTTAAATAAGTAAACAATATCGAGGAATAATAGCTAGGTTTTTGGCCATCTTTACCACACGTGTAGTTAAAAATGCCACCTAAATTCAACAACTATAAACTTTTTTATTGTCTAATAAACTTTGATAGTAAAGTATTTAAGTAATTTTTTACAGCATTTTATTATTATTATTTGTTAACAGATAGAAAACCGAGCCCTTTATCATTTATCATAGTCTTTAATTATTACCTGTTTCGATGGGAATCATATTTGCTTCTATTTTTTTATTTTACTTAAAATTTTGAATTTTGAGATTAGTGCGTTCAAATCCACACTTTTAATATTGTGTAAGAAGTTTTATAATTTGTACGAAAACTCGCTTGAGCCTTAAAAATATGAATTAAGTGTAATATATATGTACCAAAAAAATTACATTAATCTAGTTTTCTTAATATATTATATAAGATTGGCCATATTATCACACTGGTCGTTTTCGACCCCCATGATCTACTTAATTGAAAATTTTTGTATTTTGTTGGTAAGTTAGATATTTAAAAAAATTATTCTTCTTTGTTAAAAAATAAGCTTCTCGGCTGAAAAATTAAATCTTTTAATTTGTGTTAAAAATAAAACTATTCTGGTTAAAAATTTAGGCAATTGCTTACACTTTTTGGAAATACTTTCTAAAAATTTTTGTAATTTTTTTAGATACCAATGATTGAATTTTTTTTTGAATCAAAATTGAAAATGTTTGTAAATTCTGGTCAAATTTTGATATAAATAAGGACAAAACCAAGACGTCGTTCCATAAAAGGCATGTACACTTTAACGGGGGGAAATTTTACATGTAGCCAAATTTAACTTTAGTAGTTTTTTCTGTGAAGCAATAACAAATGCTTATCAAACTTAAATTGTCTCCAGTTAGCTTAAAAGATTATTAATAAATTATAATTTAATGAATGGATGTTGAAATTTAGACAAAATATAAATTAAATATTATTTGAATGTTTTGATAAAAATCGTAGATTTGTGTTTTATGTGCTGTGAAGTAAATAAATAATAAAAAGTTAGTCAATTTTTTCACATCATTAAAGTAATTATTGGATATAATCTATATAATCTGAGTTTATTTACATTGAAGATCTTCCTATAATAATCATATAAATGTTTTTATTCTCTGTGAAAAATATTAAGATGTAAAATTCAGGAAAAATATAAAAAATATATGACATGAAAAATATAAAACACTAGCACGAGAAAAATTAAGCTAAAATTTAATAAGGAATTTGGAAGCTTTTTCATCACTGAAATTTGTTAAAATAAATATATCTATACAAAAATGAAAAAAATAAATTATTTTAACAGAAATTATACTTTTTTTCCATTTGCAATTACTTTGAATCAATTTTGTATAATAATAATCTTTAAAAATAAAAGCATTCATTACCCGAACTGATATTTAAAGTAATATTTTTTTAATAATCTTTGAGAGAAAAAAATTGTTTGTAGCAAATATTTTTCAGTAAATTTTTAGAAAATTAGGTAAATGTGAGTTTATAAATATCACCTTCATAAAGCCTTTTTTGTAACGTAAAAAAAACCATAATTGCAGAATTGGCCTTGGCATGTTTTGGGCGCTAATTACCGTTTTTTGTTGTTGATAAAAATGGTTTCTGATACAGAAAATATTACTTTTTTCTGAATTTTTCAACTGGTCTTCAACTTTTAAATTAATTTGGGGCTATAGTCAATTATACATGACAGAAATATTTAGTTAAAATGCTTATTATTATTATTATTAATATTCCTTTGAAGAAATGCTAAAAAGTTGTAGTTTTTCAAAAAATATTCTATTAAAATATTAATTATGTTTACTAATGATATTCTTTTTCAATAATATGAGAACGTCCCAGCTTTTTCCTAAAATTTATAACTTTTTTGATCATTTTTCACTTAAAGTGAGATAATAATTATTGTAATTTATTAAATACAATTGTTTAAACAAGTTATTATAGTTTTAAATATCTTCTCTCACAGTATCCCTAGAAATTTGTACTTTTTCATAATTCAGCCCATTCTGACTTCACAGTTGAAACAGAATTATGAATAATACAATTAAAAATAAAATAAACAAAGAGGCTCTGAGGAACTGCTTCCAGCCCAAATTATATTTTATGTAGTTGACGCGCCAAAAGTCAGATATGCGAAAAAATACTTTTTTCATGATTTTAAGAATCAATATAGTATAAACATTGAAAATATTATTATTTATAAAAAATGTTAAAATTCACACAAAAAAAAACAATTATTTTGAGCATGTTTTTTTTTGCAATTGAATATTTTCTAACCCACACTTATCATCAATTATTGTAAGATTGTAGCATTTTAATTAATGACTGCTTATTTTTTGAGGGAAGAAATCTTTTTGAACTCTACCTTCTCCAATTTTTAAAATGACTTGATAATTTTAAAATATAATCATTTATTAAAAATTGCTTTAATAACCATATTTTTGTTAATTGTTAAATTTTTTATAATAAATTATCTTTTTTTTTCTGAAATGACATCAGTTACAATATTGCGATTCTTAAAATTATGGAAAAACTATTTTTTCCACATATCTGATTTTTGGCACAACTACCTGAATATACGAGTAATAAATAATCTTTTGTTTCTGTAATGACATCCGTTACAATATTTCGATTCTTAAATTTATAGAAAAACTATTTTTTCCACATATCTGATTTTTGGCACAACTACCTGAATATAATTCATATTGAAGATATGAAGGATATTTCAAATACCTGCTTTATTTCCGAAAACTATGTTTGCAAAAAGGACTTCTCTGAGTTTAAAGTTGACAATAACTTAGCAATTTTACGATAATTTCCAAATTTTTAACAATTTTTTAAGAGGGTATTATTAAAAATAATAATGTATAGGATAAAACGTTATTTTCGTAACATCTTTATAACGAATTATAATTATTTCAATTTTATTATTTAATTAAATAGTCCCTAAAAAATAAAAGATATTTTTGAAATACACTTATAGAGAAAAAAATTCTTTTATGGAAATATTAGGAAACGAAAGCAAAAGTTAACAGATTTCAGTTCATTTGAGTTTAATTAGTTTGACTATTACTAATTATTTTGTCTTATATCGCAGAGGGGATAATTGTTTTAACAGGTGTTCAGGGGAGTGACAGCGCGGTTTAGCACACCACAACTCTCAAAATGACCCAAAAGTCCGTCTCAAGATGATAATTTTTTCTAGATGTCCGAATGTGCAACTACATTCATAAAAATAATTATGAGACTGAAAATTCTAATTTTGAGACCAATGAAATTTGATCTGCAACAAATTCAACACCAGCTATTTTCTGTGTGTTGTTGATATTTGAAAAACACTTATCAGTTCAATTTTCAATTGACAATTCTGATTGTAATTTTCAGAAACGCCTCTTTTCTGGTAAAAGATACGTATTAATTTTCATGAAGCTTGCAATATCTCTTGATTCTGTTAAAAAAAAAAAAATTTCGCGTTTTCACGGAAAATATCTGAATAAGCTAGATGTTTTTTCTCTTCTCCTGGTATTAGCAGCAAGAATATTTGTTCTCAGTTTATTCTTTTATGAGTATATTTTTATTTAAAGGGATTTGAAAAATAAATAACTAAAGTGTAACTAAAAATTAATTTCGAAATTAGAACAGTATTATACTCACCAGTAGGATTAATAAATGCTAATTTGATGAAACAGAGTATACAAATCAAAGCTTTCATTTTCATCTGATAAAGGCTGTGCTCGTCACTCTACTTGCCACTTTTCTTTGTGCAGTTCTCGTTAAATATTTTTATTTGACTTAAATTTGAAGTATATTCAACATGCTTTAATAATTGTTGATATTAATTATTTAATTTCACAGATTTTTTTAAATGAACTTCCAGATAGAATGACGAAAGAAGCGTCAGTTGCAGACAAATGACAAAATAGATTTTTTGAGATGCAAAATAGGTCGTGGCACACTCATTGTTTGTATAGAATGACGCGCTATCTTATTTGTCATCATTAATTATTCATATTTCATCGATATATTTATAAGAGAATAATCGTCAGAAACACTTTCGTATTTACACGCTATTACACTTTAAAAAATTTATTGGAAGTAATTGATCCATACACGTATTGAAATTTGTTCATATATCGGTATGGGGAAATAGTTGTAGACGGGTATCGGGATTTTCTCATACGGCGTCAGTATTTTTTCTATACTTGGATATGGGAACATACCAATTTTCTGATACCTTGTTCGTATTTTTCCCCTACCCGGTTTGCATTTTTCATATAATACAATTAAAAGCTAATATTCGGTTATTTTTCTGTTTCTTTAAAAGTTTTATTAAAATAATCTCGAATTATACTCAGGATACATTACGTTGAAGAATGTCTAATTGCACTAAATCTTATTCCACTCACAATATTTAACTTTCTCACTGCTTCCTTCTTATTTTCTTAAAAAATTTAGAATTGCACTAAATCTTATGGCACTCACAATATTCAACTGTTTTACTTCTGAAACTTCAAAATGTTTTACAAACAAGTGTGTACTAAAAATATTTACTAAAAATATTATGAATTAGACGCTTAACGCCATGATTGTATTATACTCTGCTCCTTCTTCTCCAATCACCATGGTTACAACACATGCGCGCTGCACTCAGCTGCGCATTCTGCAGCCGCGCATCAAAGTTCCACACATTACTGAAAATTTTCCCACACCAGTGTACGGAATTCTCGACATGTATGAGAAATTTACAAATGTGCAACGAAAAATTTTCATGCTTGTATGTTATGTTCAAAAGTATAGGAAAAATGCCATTATCTCGTATGGGAAAATTACGATGATTTTTTACAGAGATAGCTCCCAGAGATGGACGATCATTGATTCACGTGCAAAAAGTCACTTTTGTGATACTCGTTTAATAGATCAGTATTCTTTCATCAAAATGAATTTAAGCTTAGAATAATAATTAAGTGCTTAATGAATGTCAAAATACGAGGTTTTGCTTTGACAGATTTTTTTATTTATGAACAAAAATTCTCACAAAACATTGATACCTTTGATTTTTTTTTGAAGATCTTTCATGAAAAAAATTCTCTTATGACTTCTTGATGTTTATTACCTTAAATAATATCTTTCACTTCTAAAAACCGCTAATTAGATTACCATATTAAAAAAAAAAAGATTCGAATGTTCTGAAGCTGCCTGATCAAATTTCACATTTAATTACACTTATGAACTAAAAAGGTAAATTTGAAAAGATTTTAAACTTTAGGAATTCAGAGATGCAATAGTAAAATATTGCGATCGATTATTTGTTATGGAAATTTTGAACATCAGAATTCTAATTTATTGATTTGAGGTACATCAGTCAAAAATATGATCATTTAAAGTGAAAATTCGAAAAATCTTGAACGTTTAATTTATGATTCATAAATAGAAAGATATTTCATAATCTAAAAACTTTAGGACTTACATTCGAAAATTCATGCATTACAGAATAATGGATTTAAAAAAATCAAAAACCGATTTTCACATCTCAAGAATTGAAGATATTGAAAAATAAGGACCAAAAAATTTCTGCAACTTAAATCAGGAGTTTATATTTTTTATTTGCAAAGTTTATATCCGATTTATAAATTCTCAAGTTCTCATACACCATCCAAACGTTTCGAAATATTTTCATTTAAGGGGAAAAATTTTTAGTCAAAATTTGTGTATCAAAAATTCGAAATCATAAAATCAAAATTTTCGATCCAAAATTTGAAAATTAATTTTTTTCGGGAATAAAACATTGTACATTTTTAGGATTCACTAAAAATATAAAATTTCAAGAATTCTTCAATATGTGAACAAAGCATTTCAAAAAAGCGTTAAATATACAAAGGTCATAAATTGAATGCAAATATGAATAGCTTTAAATAGCCTTTGCAAATCTAAAAATCTGTGGTTCCTATGCTACTTTCAAGATTATACAGCGACTTGATGTTAGCCTACCGTCTAGCTAAAAACTAGTTTCTAAGCCATGCAGTGGCTTGATGTTAGCCCATGTTATCGCTACCGACGAATAGATGCGTGCAATGGACGTAATGAAAAGCCTTAAACAAATAATATTATATTCAATAATAAGGATATATCGAAGTAAAGTTTCCTTTATTTCAAAGAAACTGCTTTCAGGGCATAATTTGATTTATGATACAGGCTTTATTTAGGTTATATTTAGCACTTCTTTTAAATTTATAAAGTGACTTGATGTAAGCCCACAGTCTGGCTACGTACTACTTTTTAAATTATGTATCAGCCGAATGTTGGCCTACCGTCTAGCTAACCACTACTTTTAAGACTACAGAGGGTCTAACTTCTAGTACATAAGTAGTTTGTTTTCAAGATTTCAAGCTATGCTAGTTTTTAACAGAGCTTGTTTTCTTTATGTTACACCTTGAAACAAGCCCACATTTGGTTTTGAATCAAGATTTTTTTCCTGTCTACTTTCGAGATATTACTTATCCTTGGTAAATCGTGAGAAGAACAGACAGAGAAGTAATCACTTCACAACAAAAAATACCAAACAGGAATTTCCACGCTCTTCTGAATCGAACCGGAACATAATATCTTACATTATTTTGAGCCAGTGAAACGCATTTCCGAAATTTGTAACTTATGCCCATTGGCTGATTTTCTATATAGACGAAATAGGTTGCAGCCTAAGGCGGCAAACTTTGATAACTAATGCCTTATTTTTTATACAAATTCGAGTTGTTAATTTCTTATATGTAGGGTCGACAAATATCTGCATATACCACTGCTTACGCTTCTTCGCACCAGCATGTTTTATGTTATTCTGCGCGTTAGGATGAGCAAGATGCAACATTAATAGTTACAAATAGATCAATTAAAATTGTGAAAATGTGGATACATGATATATTTTGAAAGTTTTAGTTAAGAAGGTTTTAGTGCTGGTCACTGCTATCTATTGCGCAGTTCCTTGGTTAGTTTCTTTGGGTAATGCCAGAATTATCAGTTAGTCTCATTCACGAGAAATCTTGTTTTAAGTTTAATATACAAATTTTGTTGTTAACCTTCTTTCGGCGTTAATCAAAAAAAGTTAACACTGAAAATTCTCTATCCCTTCCACACACTACTCCTTTCCCCTACCGAGTGAGTCACGCCTACCCCAAAAGGGAAATAGCCTAATGGTGTAATAATAATAATAATAATAATAATAATAATAATAATAATAATAAGCCTCGGTGGCTCAGTTCGTTAGACACTTGGACATCACCTCAGAGGTCCGGGGTTCCATCGCTGAGCCGGTACTTCTGGAAATTTTTCAATATACCTTTACCGAGGTTCTGGTGGTTCGGAACCCACCTTAAGCTGTAGGTCCCCCCATCGTGTACTTGACTGCAACCCAGTTTGTCGATAATGGGGTAAACCAGACTTTGTCCAATATGTCAGGGCAGACTGCTCTCATAAGATCACTTGATTGCATTATAAAAATGCGTCCGTGACTGATGATATATACCGGGACCGGCCCGTGCAAAATGATCAAATAAAAATCCATCTCTAACCAAAAATGCCTTCGACATATTGGGAAGTATAAGCCTGTGACAACATTTCGCCACAGAAATGTTTTTTATAATAATAATTGGTTGGTTAGACACACGGACTTCAACTCAGAGGTCCGGGGTTCGATCCCTGAGCCGGTATCTCTGGAAATGTACCTTTCCCGAGTTCCTGGTGGTTCGGAACCCACCTTAATCTGTAGGTCCCTTCATCGTGTACTTGACTGCAATCCAGTCCGTCAATGATGGGGTAAAAACCAGACTTTGTCCAATATGTCAGGGCAGACTGCTCTCATAAGATCACTTGATTGCATTATAGAAATGCGTCCGTGACTGATGATATATACCGGGACCGACCCGTGCAAAATGATCAAATAAAAATCCATCTCTAACCAAAAATGCCTTCGAGATGTTGGGCAGTATAAGCCGTGGGACAACATTTCAACACAAAAATGTTTTTATAATAATAATAATAATAATAATAATAATAATAAATGGCAAGAGTAGTACTTCCTGTGTAACATATTTGGTTACTGTTTAAATCATTTTTATTTGTTCAAACAAGTTTTTTACTTTAAGATCGTGATAAAGAATTACTTTCGGGCATTGATGAAACAGTTGATGATGCTTGCATGTATTATATTTTTTAAATATATTTGGTGATCATTCTAACAATTTTTTTCTGTAAGGATGTAAAATATATTTGGTGATCATTCTAACAATTTTTTTCTTTAAGGATGTAAAGCAATTTCTAAATAGATTTTCCATTGTTTAAGCAATTTATTTTCCTGAGCAGAGTTACGAAATGCACGGAATTTTCTAATCAATAATGTGGAAATTGTGGCTGGATTCATGCCGCAACTACGATAATTATCATTTGTATTTCTCTGAGCTGCATGAGGATCTACATTTTTTTGTATGAACGAGTGATGTCACCCGCCTTCTTGCTCGGGCCTCCTGAGCTCCAAGTCTGACTTAGGGCCTTTACTTTCGTGAGCCGTTCCGAAATGTATGCAGTACTCAATAATTTTGTTTTAACAAGAAATAAACTTTTAACTTTTCAATTGAGAAATATATGCACTGCTCGAATTATTAATCTTTAACTGACATTTCTTGGCTCTCTTCTTACTATAATCAAATCGGTAAAGCTTTACAAGTTATAATTTAAATTTTATCAACTTATGCCTATAGTCGTCACCTATGGCCTTCTATCGCAGGTTCGAAACAGATGGCCATAGGTGTGATTTCCCGTTGTTTTGGTAAATTTTGTCAATTCAAATTGAAATATATCACCTCCATAAGTCTTTTCTAACGTCCCAGAAAAAAAATCAGAGGTGAAAAATTGTCTTCGACATGTCTTTGACGCTAATTATTGTTTTTTCGCGGTTTTCTTTATAAAAATGTTTTGTACTGCATAACATTCTTCTCTCTACTGATAATTAGATGTTAATATACATTTTTTTAACAATTAATCGAGCAATTTTTCATTGTTTTAAGAAAATTTTGTCTTAGAATTGGTGGGAAAGTCCCTTTTTTTCAGAATGTTTCTACTTGTCTTCAACTTTTTAATTAGATCGAGGCAATAGTGAACTATACATGGAAGAAATATTTAGCTAAAGCATTTATCATTATAAATAATAATAGTCTATTGGGGTGATGATACAAAGTTGCAGCTTTTCAGAACATTTTCTAATTTTAACTCACTTTTCGATTAGAATGCGATGATAGTAATTTGACGTTAAGAAATATATATATTTTTTTAACAATTTATTAGGTTTCTAAATAATATTCTCTTTGTATGATGTAAAAAGGTCGCGGCCTTTTTTCTAAACTTTTTAAATTTTTGGCCACTTTTTACTTACAGCGTGGTAATAATTAACGTACTTTAACAATCATATTAATTTAAACAAGCCATTACAGTTTGAAACTATTTTCTCTTATGATATCCCTAGAACATTGTCCTTTTTTATGTTTCAGCACATTTTGAATTTTTAGCTGTGGAAAAATTTCAAAAAATTAAAAAATCATCTTTAAAAACTGCTGATATCTACAATTATTGTAGAATATTATAGTTATAAATAAAAATGTAAAAAACATTTTAACTCGTTGCATTTTCAATCGAAAATTCTGATTAAAATGTTCAGAAACGTCTTTTTTCTCATGAAAAATTCCTTTTTATCTTCACGGTGCTTGCCAAACCCCTCTGAATTATTGTTTTTATCTTCTAAAAAAAAATGATTTTTTTTTGGTTGATTCCGAAAATACTTAAAGAACCTAGCCGGTTTTCTTTTCACCGGGGCTCACCAGAAGTACTATTTGTTCTTAGTTTGCTATTTTATAAGTGTATTTTATTTCAACTATTTGTAGCAATAAATAACAATAGAATAATTAAAAATGCATGTTAAATTATGAATAGTGTTACACTCACCTGCATAATTAATAAATACAACTACGATGAAACAGAGAACACCAATTACAGCCCTCATATTCATTAAATGAAGCTGCGGTCCTCACACTAGTCGCCACTTTTTTGGGCAGTGAACTGTAAATGTTTTTATTTTTATCAAATTCTAACTATATTTAACTTGTTTAAAATAATTTTTTTCGCATACAATAATGAAGGGAGCATTAGTTGTAGACAAACGAGAGCACAGATTTTTCGAGATACAGACTAGAACGCAGCATATATTCATACTTTATATAGTATTAGCCACTATCTCATTTCTCATAATTAATTATTTGCATTTGATGACTGTGTTCTCACAATTTAGTGTTGGAAATTTTCTTGCAGCTCAGTGGAAATACAAACATTTAATATTTATGAAAACTATGACAACATGTTTGCTGTCTAACAAAAAGAAGATAAATATTGATTCACATTGTGTGTAATAATTTATTTGTTAAAAAAGTTGAGACAATTTAAGGAAATTTGAAATGACGATATACAAATCCAATATAAAATATCATATTTATCATTCAATGCACAATTTTATTGAAATTTTCTTAAATTCAAAGAATTAATTATCAGAATCACTCCCTGTGGAATACTTTGATCTACTTTGAGGTACAAAATATTGGACCAGCTGTTGAAAAACAAACTGTTTAGTTTCAAATCTGTTCACTTACGTGAACATGCACTGACTACGAGGACATATAAAAGAAAAATATTTCTAAATATCAATAATAGTTAAGACTTTGTTTACGGCAGCCGCAAATACTGAATTTTTTTTATAGAATACTTGCTTTTTATGCTGTAAGCCCTTTCGTCAAAACCAGTCACAAAGTATATTCAATACTTGGGGGGACGTACAAAGACTAAGCGTGTAGCTTTTTCGCTACAATTTTTTGCTCTGATTAAGAATCACATCAACTGTAATTTTTTCGAAACATTTGCAATTGATCATAAAGATGTAAATTCAGATTTTTTTTATAAAAAGAAAACCCGGGGAAAATTGTTTTTTCGATGGTTGCATTTATACTTAGCCAATCCTAGGCGGATTGCAGATTCTGTATACTGTTGACCAGTCCTAGACCAAGAATGCGCTGGTGGTGAAATCCTGCGACTTACAGCATTTTACACTGGTTTTATTTTATGACCAAACTATTTTTTTTTTGAAATAACAAGAGGTGTCACATGGATGTCGGAAACTGAAGAAACATTTTTCCCACATATTTTTAACTACAATAGGCTACAATAAACAACAATAAAACTGTGTATAATTTAGCGCATTTCATTTTTGTTGAATGTGAAAGCAGTTTCGAGATATTATTCAGCTCTATGAAACCATGGAAAAAAAGATCGAACAAGAAATAACCAACTTCTAATAAAATGGGCTCTTTATTTTGATGTCTAAGGAATACGCTAGTATTTTCAATTTATTACTTATTTTTAGTAAATCGTAAAAAGAACGGACAAAAAGAAGTAAATACTTTACAGAAAAAAAAATAAAACCCTTCTTCTTTTTGCCCCAGGACGCTTTATTTCATTATGCGCGTTTGCATATTCGTAACTCTGTCAAAAACAATCAGGAGTTCTGTTTTAGCTAATAATAATAATAATTTTAACATTAAACATAATATTATACATTTAACGATTCTTGAAATTAGTATATTTTTTTAGAGATATTTGGCTTTCACTTGAACCATTTATTTCTTTAAATAATTTATAAACCAACAAAGCGTGAAAATTTCGTATTTTCTGTAATTAATGACATAATTATCAGCTGTTAAATGTAATATTTTTTTCTTAAGTGGGTAGTTCGGGAACTTTCTTCCAAAAAGTCGAATTTCCTAAAATAAAGAATTCTTGTAGTAAATATATGTATAGAAACTGTATAAGTCGTTATTTTGTTCGAAAAATTCAGAAACTATAAAAAAAATCATAATCTTTTCGATCTATTTCAGAAAAAAAAACTTCAACGCGTTTTTCTCGAAACAACGTTTCGCAACTAGGTGCACATGATGAACAATTTATGGGAACAGAAATTTGCAAAACTTTAAAATCCGCTGTTTTGTATTATTATTTTTTTTCTAATTTATGCAATCCCGGTCATAACTACAATACCACTCTACAATAATATTGTAAATATTTTTATTTTCGATGCTTAGAAATGGAGATATCAAGTCAACCAGATTTTAGTAGGGCTTACTTCAAGCAGCCGTACCAGCCATATTTACGATGGAATTAAAATTTAAAAAATTAATAGTGTTTGATGTCAATATTTATTCGTGAAAAGCTTTACTCAATAAAATAATTATTTATTTAAATAGTTCTTAAAGAATACCTTAACTTTCCTGTACTTACC
>NC_046659.1:129376146-129402783 GCF_010883055.1 Belonocnema kinseyi | reverse complement strand
GTATAAATCAGAAACTTTTCAAACATTTTTTTATAATAGTTGCATTAAATTGATAATTTTCAAATTTTAAGGATAGTTAATTACTCATTTTGAGAACATAAAAAAAATTTTTCATCCAATATGGCGGCGGTACAAGTGCTCGCGCAAGACTTCTTTTTGTTGGCCCACATTTTCACGTTTTTCTCCGAATAAAAGAAAAACGAACAGTAGTTTGTCAAGTATGTTTTTCATACCAAGTGAACCTTTACGGAAAATATAAACAATTTTGTTAACAAAATTATGAAGTTTTAAAAAACATCGACTCAATTTCTTTAATACCTTTATTCAAAAAGGGGGGTTTAATAACAATATTTTCCATTAAAAATTGTAACTAAATTAATAATTGCAAAAAGTAATTACTGATTCAAAATAGACAATTTTAGATAATTAAAAAAATTTGTTGCAAATTTATATTTGGCATCGTTTCAAGCTAAATAGTATAATATACGTCATTTATTTTATTTGTTTTTATTTTAAATTTTGACCTAAATATTCACTCTGATTAGCTATTCAATAATTACTTGTATAAAATGAATAACATATTTTTTAAATTAAATTCTTACCTGATTATTAGTATTTTTATTTCTGCCCATTGATTTATGTTTATACTGTGCTTTTCTATTTTGTTTTATCGCTCCACATGTTTATAGAAACTAGAACTTTAAAGATATATTGTTTCAAAATTCAATTATTTAGCAATGCTTATGAAAATGCTGGCACATTTTCTTCAGATGTTCAATTTTTGTATATATTTTAAATATTTTAATGTATACTGCCAAACAAGACGACTGAAAAATTCTGAAAAACAACATTTCCGACACTGTAAGAATCCCGAATAATAAAATTTCCGTAAAAGTTTCCGAATTATGGAATTCCTGAATTATGTAAATGAAAAAATTGTTTTTCTTTAAAAATAAATATTATTTATTTATTAAAATCGTATCGGTCGAATATCTTTATGAATGAAATGTTGTATCAATTTTTAAACTAAATGAAATCTATTTATTGAATTTTATTTATGAATAATTGTATAAAAATTGTATAAATAGATGAGTATAAAGACAGCACATATTTAAATAAAATTGCTCATTCAGAAATACATTCTTTTTAATCATTGTTATTTAAAATTTTTTTAAATTATTTTTTACAGTTTTGCACATTGAAGAAGTTTGTCTGCTAAAGGTATTTGTTTATTCCATTAAGAAAAAAAATATTCAACAAAACAATTTTTTTTTAATTTGATGGTGTTGAACATTTTTTGGAAGATTCATAAATATATTAATTTAACCCATTTGTATACCCTCATAATTAAAAAAAAAAAATTTGATAGATTTGAGAGGGTTAATACTTTTGGTTCAATTTTACTGTGTCCTACAGACAACCCAAAATTTATTTTTTTTTGTTTCTATCACAGATGCTGCAGATCTGATATTGTATACTTTTGACCGTATTCGAAAGCGCCGTTCATTGTGACTACATTAGATACTATTAAATCTAAAGTATCTTTGTTTCGCGGAAATAATTTTCTCTAGAAGTTCAAAAGATACTGTGTGATTTCAAAAGCATGTTTAACACTTTAGGTACAAATTTTTTTCGAAATAAATGTGCATTTATTTTTCTTGACTTTATATCCCGTGTAGAAATTATGACCGGGTTCGGGCCGGATCCTGGCAGGGTTGCCCTCTTTGTATCCGGAATCTGGTCAGGCTGCCCGGTCGGATTCTGGTTGGTTTTTTCACTCTGCGCTGGTCAGATCCCGGCCGGGTGTACCCAGTCGGCTCCCGGCCGGGTTACCTGATCGGATCCCGGATACAAATAGGGTGAACCGGTCGGAATTCGACCGGTTTTTAACTGGGCTCCTCGATAGCATTTTACTGGAGCCTTTTTACTACAGCGAACATATTCTACCAACTGGTAGAGATAAGAATCTTTGTCAGCACTTATTTCCATCTGTAAAAAGATGTTGGAATTTCAATTTAAGAACTGCATTCAGGATGATAAATATATTAATTACAAACATTAATTCAATGTGAGTACTAAAATATAGGTTATGATTCTTAATTATCTGTAAGAAATTGCATGGTAAAAAATTTAAGTTAAATTGCATAAAAAATTTACCTTAAGCGTAACTTAGTTTGCAAAGGTTTTTTTTACAAGAGATAAAATAACTTTTAGAGGTTTCTAGTGACATCCTAACCTATGAAACCGGTTTAGAAAATTGATTCAACATTAACGTTGAAGAATATTAATAATGCTTACTTATTATCAAAATAATTCACTTACCTTTAAAAATATCCGCTTTCGCTAGAAAATTAGATAGAATTTTGTGAAATTGAGCAAATTTCTTAATGGATAACCTGGCGTCCATCCACGCTTTACTGCGCTTTTAGCATTAAAGACTCTGGAAGTCGCCGAATCTTTATTACGTGCAAGCATGATAACGTAATTCACAACCTCGTTTGGAAAAAGTTATTTCTCTTCTTATTACGTTTTTTGCTTATTCAAGACAATATATTAATAAATTAAAAATAAGAAAAAATCGTATTACAAAAAATAAGTGTAATTTCACTGGGAAACTGTGTTTGAAAATAAAAAAGAAGTTGCTCAACGATTTCGCAGTCACGGCAAGTCTGGGAAACGCAGAACCAAAAGTGGAAAACCATATAAATAAAATCAGTTTAATTTTTCTTTCATAATTGATATCAAAGCAATTAAAACACAAAAACTTGGTCTTTCGACTCTGAGATATTGACGAACGACCCACTTACGGTAGTCTTTTGTGGAAATTTCTGAAGACATTTTTAAGATAATGATACTTCTATTATGCACCATTTTTTGCCCGACTGGCTTGAGCTTCATATTAGCGGCAATTATTTTACTGAAATCAAAATTTATTGGATTATTAATAATTAAATTAATAATGCGGAGTTGAAAAGAACCCGCACTTTTGATTCAAGAGTACTTTTTTCACAGTGTACTGCCGTTCACACTGAAACTATTTGGAGTTAGTTTTAAAAATTATTAATAAATTATATTTCATTGAATCTAAGTTATAATTTAAACAAAATATTTACTAAAAATTAGTTGAATGTTTTAATGAAAATCAAAGCTTTACGTTTTATATGTTAGTGAAGTAAATACATATGAGTAATTAATAGCTAATCAATTTTTTTTTAACAAAATTAATTTAATTATGGGATATCATCTGTATGATCAAAGTTCACGTACATTGAAGATATTTCTATTATAATTATATAAATGTCATAAAGCTTATCAAACAATTTTGAGTTGTCAAATTGCACATTATGCATGCTTCACAAGATACAAGTAAAAAAATAATAGGTTCTGTAGATTAAAGTTTAAAATATGCTTCCTAAAATGAGATTAGACTTTTAATATTTCTCAGGAACAAAAAACTATTTTGCATTAAATAGGAAAAAATATATTAAATATATGAGACGTGAAAAATGTACTTTTTTCAATTTTTATAATAATCTTTGACACAAGAAAAATTTTTTTAGCCAAAAAAATTATGAAAATTGAAAACAGAACGTATCCTATGTTTATAACTTCTATCCATTATTATATACAATAGAAATTAATTCATTTTCACTCAGAAATTCATTTGACGCTATTCAATTGTGAAATATCTTGACTGCTCAAGCTAGTAATTTTCTACTGGTCTTTTTTGTCTAATTTCTTACTTTAATCGAATCTTTAAAACTTGACCAGTAATCTGTTAGATTTTAGTACATTTGTACATTCTCATCTAATGAGAAGGTATTGGTTTTATGTAAAATTTCACTTTGCCGCTTCTCATAAGATCTTCACGTTTTGAGACCCACTGAGTAAGAAAAAACGATTTTTACGAAGGTGTTTGTCTGTCTGTAATCTGTATTCTGTAGGCACGATAACTTTAAAAAAATTGATCAGATTGGATTCTGCTTTGGCATACTTTTTTAAGGCTCAAAAAGAAAGAACAAGTTCGTGAACTAGCTATTTTGGATCAAAATTCAAAAAGTGAGCACGTTTTCAAAATTTTTAATACCACATTTTTTTAAGATTTCAAAATTCTATGAACGGTTATACATAGTACTCAGAATCCCAAACAATTTATCTAAATCACTTTTTTCTATAATAAGAAAATCATTCGTAAACACGATGACTTTTGAAAAAAGTAATCTATTAGATTGCACTTTGGTACGCTCATTTAGTATCCTAAACTAAAGGTCAAGTTCGTTATCTAGCCATTTTAGATGAAAATTCAAAAAGTGGGCACATTTTGAATATTTTTGAGACAACTTGCTTAAAAAATTCTCTGCATGGTTATTCGTGGTATTCAAAAAATTTAACAATTTATCTTGATGACTTTTTTCAAAAAATAAAAAATTACCGGAGTTATAGCATTTTCAAAATAAGAAAAAACAGAATGAACAATTTAGGCCAAACAACACATGATACAAAAAGAAGTCTAGAAAACAAAAACATTGCTTTTTGAAAGCCCTACAAGATTATGATAACAACTTTTTCAATTTGGTCAACAAGTTGAAAATTCCAAATTTCATCGTACAAACAAATTTTGACACCATATTTTTTCAAGATGTAAAATTTCTATGCACGGTTGTTCATAGTACTTCAAAACTTAAACAATTTCTCCTTTTGACTTTTTTATATAAAAAGAAAATTGTCAGATTTAGAGCATTTTCAAAATCCAAAAAAACAAGCTACAATGAACATTTTAAGCCAAACAACGCATGATATGAAAAAAAGTCACGAAAACAAAAACGTTGCTTTTTGAAAGCCTTACAAGATTATGATAAAAACTTTTTCAATTTGGTCAAAAAGTTAAAAAATGCAAATTTGATCGTGCAAAAAAATTTTAAAACCACATTTTTTCAAGTTTTAAAAATTCTATGTACGCTGCTACATAGTTGCTTCATAGTATTCAAAAATTCAATTTTTTGTCAAACTATGTAAGATGCGAAAAAAATGAAAGAGCTCAAATTTCGCGCCCTGGAAAGAACTACAAATTTATAATGAATGACTTTTCGATACAAGCTACGAAAAAATTTAGACAAACCTTATTCATCCAAAAAAGAGCTATAATTCTTAATAGGACACGTAGTGTTTGCTTAATCGTAAAACATAAGATAAAAAATGCAAAAATGAACTTGTTGGAAAAAGTACTGAAAAGACAAAAAAAGACATAGGCTCCTATATAGGACCCTATATAGGTTCCTGTATTATAATCTATGCATTTGCAAAGTAGTTTTTATTTAATCGTAAAAAACAACATTAAAAATAAAAAATTATAAAAACAAGGAAATAAGAATCATAGTATGATTCAATTTTTATGCATATTATGAATTGTAATGATATAAATTTATTGAAATGATACATGCTTAGCGCAGCTAAGAAAAAACAATGAAAGGCAAAATGAGAAAAAAGATTAATATATTCATGATAAATACAATTTGTTCTTTATTTTGCAATTTTTGAATGAGCAATCCCAGGCAGAGATACATAAAAATGTATTATATATGATATAAAAGTGTTATGTATAATGTAGAGAAGTTGACATTATGGACAAAATTGAGCGCGAAGCACGAGATACGTGATGAGAATGTGTTCGTTAAAGCCGAAAGAGCTTTAACAAAAGAGAGTTCAAAATCAGAAAATTACATTTGTCGGTCCGTTCACCTTTGATTTTAAAAGGTCTGTGACCGAATGCGGAAGAAATGCAAAGACCAAGTGCGGAGTGCGATTGTCATCAATCGAGTGCCGTAGGTGCGCTCAAACTCTCTTTTAACGAAAGAAAATTCACAATTACAAAATTGCAGTGGTGGATTTTTTGAGTCTTCATTTTAAAATGTTTGTGCAAGAATGTGCGAAAATATAAAGACTCAGCGCGTAGCGCGATGTAAATACATAATTGAGCGCGAAGCGCGAGATAAATACAACATCGAGCGCGGAGTGCGAGAAACAGCAGTTGCGCGCCATAGGCGCGCTCAAACTTGCGAGCGAAGCGAGCCGTGCGCGCAGCGGGCGATGAGAATGTGCCCGCCTAGCGGGCGGATTATTCAAATTTGAATTTATAAATATTACCTCCATCAGTATTTTTTTAACATGTGAAAAAACAACAACAAAAAACCCCACAAATGAAAAATGGCATGAGCATGCTTTTGGCACTAAGTACCTTTTTTCTGTTGTTTTATACAAATGGTATCTAATTCATAAAATAGAATTTTCTACTGACAATTAGATGTTGCGAAACCTCTGATTTTTCTTTTCTAGAAAAAAAATTTTCAATATAAAAACGAGAGGCAAACGACCAAATTTTGATAACCACCATAAACGGTTTTCATTGCAATCTTAAAAAAATATTTCCACTTTTTTCCCTAGAAAAGAGGAAAGAAAAATGAGAAGACAACTAATCGAATCCCCTTTCTTCTTTTTTGCTACTTCTTTTCGTTTTCTTTTATGTTTATTATTATCAAATTACAATGAAAAAACATTTGTAAACAAAATTCACCAACGTTTCGGCAGTCATACAACACTCTTATCAAGGCAGAATAAATAAAATCAAAATGAAATAAAATGTTTAGCCGGCATACCGGCAGGAACAGCGCTGCAACCACGGTGCTCTCTCCCTCATACCTAAAAATCAACACCCGAGAAGTAAGGGAAAGTTCAAAAGGCAAACCAGTTATAAACAAACCTGGAATAGAAAGGACCTCTTATCGAAGTCAGCTGAATGAAAATTTTAGAAATTTAAAATTGATTCAAATCAAATTTAAAATCTTTTTTAACTACTAATAATCAGGGTCATGTGTTAATTTTTATTCAAAGAGAAAATAAATTCTTTTCTTTTCTCCTTTATGGGGAAAAAGGGAAAAAGTTTTTTCAAATTTCAATGGGAACATTTTATGGTGGTTGTCAAAGTTTGGTCGTTAGATTTTTGTTTTTATTTTAAGGAATGATTTACATTAACTTGATTAGTGGACATTAAAAGGGATTTTAACTTTAATATTAATTTCATTTAAATTTCTTAACTGAAAAAAATTCTTATGGATTCCATAAATATTTAAAGGACCTAGCCGGTTTATCCTTCCCGCGGGGTTTACCTGAAATAATGCTTTTTCTGAGTTAGATCTTTTATAAGAATGTTTTAATTTGTACTATTTGAAACAATAAAGAACTTTAGTGCAATCAAAAATCAATTTTAAATTAAAAATAATAATAAAGTTACCAACAGGAAAAAATAATACCACTACGATGAAACAGAGCACGACAATCACAGCCCTTATTTTCATCTAAATAAGGCTACGGTTGTCACGCTACTTTTGTAAGTGCAGTTCACGGATGTTTGTGTTTTTTGTCAAATTTCTAGTATATTCAACTTACTTGAAGTAATTTTTAATATAAATTATTCAATTTCACTACTTTTTTCAAATGTACTTTCGGATGGAGTAACGAACAAAGTGCAGGTTGTCGACAAACGGCAGCACAGATTTTTCAACATACAAAAATAGGTCGTGGCAACTCATGGTTTGTATAACATGAGTCACTATCCCATTTCTTTACCTCAATAACTCGTATTTCATCGCTATATCTTTACTAGAATAATCGTGAAAACCACTTCTGCTCTATGAAACTATCATATACAACTTAGGGGGGAAACTCACATAGTGCAAAGTAGAACGATGACCAGGTATCATTGTTGAAAACCATGACAACATGTTTGCTTTCGATAAAAAACCTACAAATTGAATCACTTAGTATGTGATTTTTCATTCAAAAAAGTTGGGAATCTAAAGAGAAATTTAGAATGAAGGTTTAAGTGCTGGTCACTGAAATTTTGACCATGTGTCATTGTCCCTGTTAGAGAAGGCTTCAAGACGCGCACGAATACTCGATGGTGCCTGAAACAGCCAGATAATTCAGTGGAGTCCGTCCTCTGGACCATGAATTGTTCAATTTAAGGTGCTGCGAGAGCTTTAGCTGATTCAAATATAAGGCTGAAGCCGACGATGGATCCACGGAAAGGTTTCATAGGTTCACCCAAGAACTAAGGACCTTTAATCACACACTGAATAAGTCAAAGCTGCTGACAATCAAACAGCATATTGTTGACAATATATGGGTGTTATCTGATACAAAGAGGAGAATATAGACGAGGGAGAGATGGATTAAGGAAAATCAACAGTTTCTTGCTGACTCATCGCGCCTCTTAAGCGTTTCCCCTGTTTCTGTCAAAAATATACCCACTCCCATTGAGTTAGACACGTTTGAAGAGCGTTATACAAGATCCTGGAAACACTGTAGTTGAAAGAAAATACTGCTAATACCTTCCGCTTCATAAAGTATTAAGACAATCTTATAACATTTGTAGAGGAATGTCTACCAATCACTGCTAAAGAGGTGGAGAAAGAACTGAGGGGTTTGTAGAAATTTTTTGCTGTAGGACCTGGTCAATCGTCTGAGTTGACTACCAGAAAGCTTTCGATTCAACCTCTCTCATCAGCAAAATAGCGAGTTTCAACGAAAAACGTCATATAGGGGCGTCTTTCAAGGCGACACCATGAGCACGCTGCTTTTTTGCATCACACATCTGCCTCTTTGCCTTGCACTAAAAAATTCTTATAAATCCCTATATGGTGACACTTATCATCGCGAACACAAGGACTCTCGTGTATATTATATGGACGAACTGAGAAGCTATGCTTCTGGTAAAAGCAAACTTCAGAGTGCTTTAAATATCGTCAAGCAGGTCTTTGGATTAAAGTATGTAATTTGGATTGGAAAAATATACTAAAATTCACCCGAAGAAAGGAAACATTATAAGCGCTCTTGCAGACCCTGAGATTGTGCATACAAGTGTTATTTTACCTCTTGACAGTCAAGAGCCCTATGCATAGATGGGCGTGCCTCCACGCCGCATTCAGGACGCAACGGTAGTGAAGGAATATTTGGAATATTTGGTCGTCAAATCTGTGTGGTTTGAACAAGGTACCTACGACTAACGTGCTTGGCATTTCAAATCTACTCTACTATTTTGAGGTGGTTTAATAGACGAAGAATTGGCCTAATGGCCTTCGCATCGCCACACCTAAGATCATATATATTCCACAGAGCTTGCATATCACTTCGTCTGTTTTGCGATTGTACATTTCACGCCGCCAAGGCTAACGCGGACTTCTGAATGTCCAGTATCTTCATAATCGAATTTTTCTAAGTACAGCTTACATAGTTGAAAATGGCTGAGATACTCTTTTAAAAATGGTCAGGAACCAAGGGAAGATTGGTAAAGGCGTGTTTCTTCACAATGCTGCGGAGCAGTCGGCCGAGATCCTCGGCCTGAATTCTAATATTAAACGTAAAAAAAGTGCATTCCTTCATCTAGGTGCTTCTATTCTAAAAGCCGAAGTAAAAAAAGCAGAGGTTGTAGAATGCCGGGAGCAGCTACTTGATTAGAAAATGTACGACAACTTTCACATAAATGTGGCAGAACAGTCTTTTTTAAAAGACAAAACTTTTGCTTTTTTCAAATTATAAGAGCTTAAGTCAGGTACAAATATTTACATTTTCTCGTGACAGGACGGTATAATTTTTTAAGTTAGTATACAGCGAACGCAATTGTCTGAAAGGAGAAGTGCCAAATTTTCTGGAACTACAATTTTCGGACTACCGTCTCAACTGCAGACACAAAGCTTGACATCGTTCTCCAAGCCTTTGAGAAACAAACCATATTCGTGATCTAATTCTCAGTTCCGGATAACTACCAAGTTACTGCTAAGGAAAAGGATGAAGAGTAGAGGTATATAGACCTGAAAAAGGAGCAGCAGCGACTGTACCCGAAATATTTGGGTAGAGTGATTGTCCTTGTGATCAGTGCTCTCGAAGTGCTAAACTATCACTTTTTCGTAATCTTAAAGCCATACCAGCGTTCCAAAAATACGTTATACCTGGCGCCCAACCTGAAATCCCACACTTTTCCTTATTTGAAATCTTTAAGAACATGCCGAAAAAGGGACGAAATGAAAAAATTTTAAATTTCTAATCTAGATTCTTGCTACCAACTTTAACGATACTTCCTGCATGCTGTTTAATCCATTTCCTGGCCAAATTTAACATGGATATCTTGATTTATATTTAGCAATGATCTGATATATTTACTCATGTAACGATTTTCATTTTAAACCATGAAAATGGATGGAAATGAAGATTCTCATGTGCTCCTGATATTCCACATGCTTATATGATGTTATTTTTTTATATATGCTCTTATTTTCACACTATTAAAAATTTCTGTTCAAAACTTCCACTACATGTATTAAAAGTTTATTTCCGAAACTTAAGATATCGCTGCAATACATAATGTTGTAGTTTCCAAATTCTGGCATTGGTATGCTACCTTGCATGGCTTGGAATTTTATAATACAAGTCTAGTAGCTGGATATCTTGATGTCTGTTGAAGAAAAAAATCAGAACAACAAATGTAAATCACTTCTGAGACACGCTAAACACAAATGAATATTCTTAAGAACATGTAAGTATCAGAGAAAATTAGCTTCGTTAAAAATAAAAATATTTGGTTTGCACAAGCCGACACGTCTCTAAATGGTAAGTTCTCTACCCGGCTACACCAGTTCACGAATTAGGTAGTGTAGTACATATTCTGTGAGAACTTTTCGAGAATTTAAATTGTGTCAAATGCCAAAATAACTAGTATTTTTAGGTATTTTAGCTGTTGAAACAGCCTAAATTTTAAAAAAGTTCTCGTAGAATACATGCTCAGATACTTGGAACGCGCCCTAGTGCATCCGAGTCGTCGACGTACGATTTTGGACTGTTTTCATTAATAAAAAAATTTAAATTTTTTAAAAGTTCTTGTAGAATACGTATGAAACTACCTGTTGCTTGATCCGGTGCATCCGGGTCGTGAGCTCACACTTTTTAGTAATTTTGTCTGTTTGAACAATCTAAATTTTGAAAAAATTCTCGTCGAATTCGTATTAAACCACGTGGTGCTCGACCTAGTGCAACCGGATCGTCGACTCATAATTTTTAGTTACTTAAGTTATTGAAACCCAAAGAAAGAAAGCTAAAGCAAGCATATGGTTATGGAACACGCTGACAACACAGATGGATTCTTTTAACGGATGAAATTTTGTGTTATCTGTGTTTAGGCTGTTAAATGATTCTATGACTGAAGAGGCCCTTCGTCGAAGGGCGAAGCGTTGAAGTTTCACTAAATAAGTAATTTTTGACCAGTATACCGACAAACTATAATATCTTCTATTAATTATATCACCTTGTCGATACCAAATAACATCATCTAATAAATTTTTTAAACGTTCTTGTGGATACGTGCTAAGATACAAGGGGCGCGACCTGGTGCACCCGCGTCGTCGACTCGCTATTTTAAGTAATTTTGGCTGTTGGTAATTTCCTTGTGCACAGTTTTTGCCTTACAAACGCTCTAATACATATATTGGAATGCTGGACGATGACTTCACGATCTACAAGACTTACAATACATCTGCCGTGATTTGGATGAACACCGTTATCTGAATTTTGGTTAAGTCCCTTGAGCCGCCTACCGTTAACGGCTTTCAGGTGATTTATCCGATTTGCAGTTAACGGTGTTCTTCCAAATCACGGCAGACATGCATTGCAATTTCGTCATTCCAATACCATGGTTGGAATTTTAACTTACGCTTGTATTGTAGAATTCTGGTATATGTGTGACACAACTCCAAACATTTTTCACAGTGTACATGCCATGATTTATGACATAATATATCATGTGCATTGTCAGCGAATCGCGCTAAGGTCAAACAACGTATCTTCTAAACACAGGGCTAGAGAATAAATATAAACATGTTTTCGAACTCTTAAACACTAACCTAACTAATTAAAATCCGGAAAAATTAAAAATGCAATGGCCAACCCCACCACAATAGAAAGCGGCCATGATGGTGTAGACTTCGAAGGTGCCGTTGCACTTTTAAACCCAAAAGTTAATTAAAATATTATCAAAAAGAAACCAAGTATAAAAATACGCTCTTAATTCCAACACAAAATGACGGAACCATCTCAAGAATAATCAAAAGATATATAGGTTGCTGCAGGGGTATTGCTTGAAGAAAGAATCCCCACGATAGACAGCAGGTCAGTCAGACAGAGAGTCTTAAACAATCATCAAAGAACCAACAAAAATTAGATATAAACATTCTCCACCGCGCAACATTAATCAAAACAAATAAGTGCCGATTAAATTTCCAAGTAATAAAGAAGAAAGTCCCGTGAATTTTCTTGAAGCAATGAAAAGATTTCAAATGGGTTATAAAATATGCGACCGCCATAACTTTGAAAATTTAGATGAATTACTATTAGTAGATGCTACAGATTGGTGTTCGATATATACAAATTCTTTCAGAACATTATCTGTAACTCAGAAAGAAGTCAAGATATCCATTCATATTTTAAGGAGATTTAACAATCATTCACAAAATTCTACCCCCAAAAATGTCGGGAATGCGAATTACGCAGAGCTTTTGAAAACCTTAGAATAGAATATGTATATAAAAAAAAACAATGTTGAGACTTTCGAACACTTAAAATACTTAGGTAAGGAATGGCAAACTGAGCTCGCTAAGTCGAAAATTAGAGGGTTAGTATTACAGATTACTCAACCCTAAATTGAGGACAAAAATGAACAAAGAAGAAATTACGATATCGGAGATAGGATTCATTCTGAGAATAAAAAGGAAGGCTTAAGGGAAAATAAAATCGGTCAGCCTAATAACCAAAAGTTTTGGAACATGACTCTGAAGTCATATACCGCAAAGGTAGCTTACATTTTGTCCCTGATACTCTATCGAGATCAGGAGAATCAGCAAAAAGTATAGCTTTCGCATTAACGTATAGCGTAGACATACTAAAAGCGGACAATAATATCAAAATAGACGACTCGTACTCAACTAAAATTAGACAAATTACCAAAAGGCCAGAAGAGCACGAAAAATGGCGAATCAGAGATTCACAAATCTATTCTTTACATAAATGACTACTAAGATCAACTCTATTACCAGGCTCAAACCCTTGGAAATTATTTGTACCCCACAACTTGAAACGTCAAGTTTTACTGGAAAATCAGGAGTATATTCAGACATAATCAAATACGTAAAAAATTTCCAAAACTGTTAAAGATTAAACACAAGTAACCAAACTAAGTTGGGATTCATAAAAAAAGTTAAATCGAAGAACACCGCAGATTCTCTACACCGATAATGGCAAAAAAAAAACACCAAAATATTGCCCCTGAGCAAATCCAGCTTAACGATACAATAGGAGAATGAAATGAATAATTAAAACCTATTCAGATAACATTCATTCCAGATGGGATAAACATACGAGGGTGGGGTGAAAAGTTTCCGGCCTGATAAGGAAAAACAACTTTTTTCATTTTTTTGTTATTTTTTTCACTTCATTTTTCAACATTATCTCCCTCAACGCTGATACACTTCTCATAACGGTGCTTTCATGCAGTGATGCCATTTTTAGAAACCGATTCGACAAGTCCTTCAAAATACTCATTTACGGTGCTTCTCCATGCCCAAATGTTTAATTAAAATATTGCGTACACGCTATTAGGACATTCTAGTGGCCTCAGCTATCTCAATTACCCTTAATCTGCAGTCCTCTATCACCATTTCATCATTTCTTTCGATTATTTCGGGAGTTGTGACCTCAACGGCGCGTCCTGAATGTGGTTCGATAGAAGTGCTCTTGTGACCTTTCTTAAATTAAAAAAAAACCACTTTTTTACAGTCAAACATGATGAAGAAGAGTCTCTCCTTGTGAAATTCATTTCCTTTTTAATTTGAAGTCTTATTAGGCCATTTGAATCGTAGTATTTAATGACTTAAGCTTCTCTGACTTTTTCGTTTTTGCATAAGCAATCGAGGTGTATTGTTCAGTAGGCCGATAACCTGTCATCTACCAAATTTGCCCCAGCATCAAAATATAAAATAGGCGACAGTGTAGTGAAATTAGTAACTAAGTTATCAAACAAGGCAGATAAAAGATTAGGTAAGTTTTCCAAAAAGTACGAAGGCCCGTTTATAATAAAAAATAAAATCTATCTAACTATCTACGAACTGAAAATCCTTAAAATAAAAAGCAACAGCTGACTCAAAATTTGAAAACTGACTCAATCAAACCTTACTAGTGTGACTCACTAGGTCTTAAAAACAAAACTAGACAGAACGGAACTTTAACTTTTAAAAACAAAACAAAAAGTAACAAAGTACTAACAGTCGAACGCAGAAGTCCATATCATTTAAAAGGGAACAAAATACTCTATTTGTTATTAAATTAATTCAAACAGTCTAAATGGGATTGACCATCTTTATAAGCTAATAACGTAACAGTAACTCAACTCGAAACAAAAACAAACCTCAAGGAAAATCGACTCCAAAAACAAGAAATATACACGACAATTGGCTACACGGGCAAGTTTTTTCGTTTTTTTTTTATTAGAGGTTCTCTGAGGAGAGTTCAGACACCCTTTTTCTTTCAATAGTCACCGCTATACCGGAACTTTGATATTTATATCGGGCGCGAATAGTTTGAACAGTTTTATTGTTTAATAATTCTTTTGTTTGTGAAAATATTAAAGTACATGTGTTTCAGAGCGAATATTACTTTACCCTAACCTTAATACCTTACCTTCCCAATAATGTATGAGTTTCTTGTTTAAGTGTTTTGTCTATTCTGTGTTGAATCTTCTTAAAAATAAAATTGTTATTTGAATATAGCACCAACTCCTGCCAATCAAAACTCATAAAATTTTAACTAGTTCCGGTACCGTGGCGCCAATTAGATTTGAAGTATTTCGTGTCTTAACTCTCCCTGAAGGTTCTCTACTTCTTATTATTAGTTTCAAACTGAAAATAATCATGAAGGATGATCAGATGTGCAAAAACAATAAAGGACAGCAGCTTTCAGCACAAGGCTGGGAAAAATTGTAAAGAAATATAAAGTCAATCGCCCGAAAAGTTAATAGTTGAATTGATCCATTTACTATATAAACTTTTTTTCCATAAAAATATTAAATTTAGCAAAATTTTGCAATTCCAGACTAAAATAGGCAGTCTTCAGCATAACAGAACCGAAACATAATGGAGATGTTGCATGAAATGAGATAAAGAGATATTTTGATTCTTGAGTAACTCATTATTTTATTCGTAGGAGAAATAATTTTTTATTGAGTAAGAAACAGGTTTTGTTTCTAATAAAATTGAAAGATTACTCCCGCTTGCGGTATTTTCTTTAAATAACTGTCTCCAACTGGATTTCATATATATTAATAATGATTTATAATTATAAATAATTACGAAGAAGAGAATTGAAATAGTCTATCGAAATAGCTTCTGCCCATTTTTGACGTGTTTGTATGTTTTGGGATAAAGAAGAACAAATTTTGTTCGAATCTTTATCTCCCTACGATCACATGCAGCTCCAAAACAATTCTTACCTACTGATATTCCTTCTTTAGGCAAATCACTAATTTCAAAATTCATTTTTTAAAAAATATATTTTACCTCGCGTGATTCGGCTTTCATTTTCGATTTTTTGTTTTTAGTGTTTTTAGCCATTGATAGGTTAGCTCATATAATCAGCTGGATCAGCTGACGAGTAGAAAGCTGCGGCAGCTGTTAAACCTGATTGGTCTACATTTTGAACAGTAACATGGCGACGTGACAAGTGTTAGAATGTGTCTAAATAAACGTACACTAGAAATTATTTTTTGTTAAGAACTAGAAACATAAAACATGGTTTCCCTTCTCAATGACTTTATTCACTGCTTTTAAGTTTTTAAAAATATGTTTATCTCATTTCATGCAACATTCCCATTAATGACTAGATATAAAACTATTAAAGCCAAAATCAAGAAAGAACAGCAGAATTTCAAAATGTTGTTTGAATCCATTTTTTCGAGACTGCACCAGAATTTGAAAAAAAAATTTAAGGAAATTTCAGGTATATACCCGAACCCTTGCACGGGAGTGGAGTTTTAACATGATCCTTACCCCAAGGGGTAGAATTCAAGGGCGTCATGAGTCTGTGCCCTTTTTAGGTTGAACCATTAAGGCCATGTGACGAGAGGGTCACGTGACCAAACCTGGTCTTCAATTTTTCTTTCCCAGCCTACGTCTAAACGAAATGAGGTATCGCTATGAAAGTTTGGGAAATGAGAGAGGAGGTAATAAAGTCCATTTCTCTGCTTTGTTCCGGTGGAAATTTTAAGAAAATTTTTTTTTTTTTGAAGAAAATACCAGTGAAAGTTTTCTTTCCCAGCTTACGTCCACGCGGAATAAGATATCGTGTTAAAAATTTGGCGCGATAAATAGAAGGCATGCAAGAATGTACCTCTGGTCCTAAATAAATAGAATAGTGAAAAAAGTTTCTTTTTTCATTAATATTTTGGAGAAATACCGACCGCGCTAACGTCAAACCCTGCAAGCAATTTGCAATGTTGTCAATGGGCTAGTTATAAGGTTTATATTTATCAAAGTGGGGCAAAAAAACAGAAATCGCTCACGAACATTATGCACAAATAAGGAAAAAACTAATGTTTGCACTTGACATGCAAATAAACATATTTGGTCTGACATACGTTTCAGTCTGGTATCAGCTGTGTCCAAGCAGCACTAGCGCAGCGAGTAACCAACTTCGAACTTCTAGGGGTCTGTGGGTAAAACAGATTGCATGATTGCCGCCAGAGAAAGTTAAAAGTCAATCTTCTGCTGTAAAACCTAAATGTGTCCGTCGATAATCATTATTTGCATGAATAAACTTTTTTCTTCTTCCACATCTTTGCAAGGCCACAAATGATCCTTTAATATTTATTAACATTTCCCGAAAAAATTTCCGCGTTATTTAAACTTTTATTGTTCAATATGAGTGCAAAAATATTGATCATAGGGCTGACTTGATCAGCTCTTATACTCATCGCATAGTCTTAAGAATGGCTCTCTTTCAACCACGAAGACTCATCGCCTTCTCCAGAATCCTCTTTGGATCGATTATGCCCCTTTTCAGGGTCACCTCTTCGTAACTTGAAACTTTGCTTTACTGTGTCTCTATCTCTATTCTCGGCTCTCTGAAGTTCACCTCTCCCCTTGTCCTTACCCCTTAATACCATCCGCTTACGAATTTAATAATAGAAAAGGTGCATCCTAAATCATTGTATGGAGGTGCCCAGATCACTCTGCATATTTTCAGACAAAATGTTTAGATAATGAATGCGCGTGATTCAGTTCGTCATATAGTTCACCAATGTATTACTTGTGTCAGACATAGAGCAAAAATTCTATTACAAATGGTGGTTAATTTATTAACTGCTAGAGTGACAAGATCGATGCCATTCATACATAGTGGTCTTGATTATGCAGGAACTATTCTCGCTAAGTTGGGTATTGGACGTGGTTAAAAATCACATAAGGCTCATACAGTTCTTTTTATTTGTTTATCTAGGAGATCTATCCATATAGAATTAGTAAGCGATTCTACCGCAGTCTCCTTTTTAGCTGCATTGAAAAGATTTGTTTCGAAAAGACGAATACCCTCAAACCTTAATAGAAATAATGACCCAGATTTTCAGAGCACTAGCTAACAATTAATAATTGCTTTGTAAAAATTGAGTAATGGCGAAAATTTTAGGACATTTTTCATCACCGAAAGCATAACATGGTGTTTTATCGCCCATATGTCCCTCATTTCGGCGGATTGCGGGATTGTAGGAAGATATTCATTTGACTGAAACCAGACTGTCTGGGTAGTAGTTACTGCAGAAGTTAAGAAAAGTAATTTGGCAAGGTTTGTCTCTGGAATATTTTCTAAGCATATAAAATCGGTATAAATGGTAAAATAAAGAATTAAAAATCAAATAGATCGATCTGGTACTCCTTCGTGATAAATATATTCCTCCCTGTAAGTGGACTTTAGGTCGAGTCATTGCTTGATATTTAATTCCAAATTTAAAAAAAAAATATATTTTAAGTAAAAGTTATTTAAATACTTTGATGAAAACAATTGTTAAATAATGCTTTTTATGTTGTGAACAGGTTAGTTCATTATGGATGAAGTGAAAATTACTTAAATGTATTAATAAAAATTGCACATAGTTTAATTGATTTTGTGTTGTGCCCTAATTAATTAATTAAAACCGTACTAATATATTTTACAATATTAAATTACATAAAAATTATTTTCTTTGTTAAATTGAGTAACACAACTCGAAGGCCAGCAAAAGCATTAGGTCCATCGAGACAAACTTTTCAGAAAAAAGAAAAAACTTGAAAAAATGGATTTTATAATACTACAGTGTTATTTTTACACAAAGTATTTAATTTTTTAGTATTTCGTAACTATTTAGTGCAATGAGAGAATGTAGTTAAATACAATTACTTAAATATTCTTATGATTAGCCACAGTTTATCAAAATGAAAACCCAATTCCTGATCGAATTTAGAAATACCCTTTTAGCACTAGTCTCGAAAGAATTATAGAAAATTTTCAAGTTAAGAGAAAGTAGTTGAAAAAAATAGGATTCACGTAGTTATACTGTGACAACCTTCGTAGATTAATCATTTAATTCTTGTAACGTTTCTGCTTTTCAGAAACGAGTATCTCAATCCTTCGAAAAACTGGTAAAAAGATTATTAATAGATGAATATTTTCCAAAGGATTATTTAGTCGTAATGAAAGAAACTGGAAAAATCATAATTGACGTCGAAAAACTTAAAAATCCAAATTTTGTACTCACAGCGTTTTTTGGCGTCCCTAACAAATAGACTTATAAGAGTGCCAAATACAAAACAATTATTCAGATGCATTTTCACAGCAAAAATAAATTTTGATCTTCATGAGGTTTGCCAAATTCCTTATTCTTCTTTTCTAAAAAAAATTTTACTTGTGCATTCCAGAATTATCTAAAGAACATAGCCGGTTTTTCCCTTTCCCGTGGGTTTATCAGAAATAATGCTTTTTCTGATTTTCACCTTTGATAAGGATATATATTTTTGAAAACCATGACAACACGTTTTTTTCGATCAAGAGAAAGCTAAACATTTATTCACTTATAATATATTTTATCAGCTCAAAAAGCTGAGAAACTAAAGAAAAATTCAAAATAATGAAATATAAATGCAATATAAAATCTCTTATTTACTAGTCAATCAGATATTTTTTTCTGAATGTGCTTTAAAGTTAACGAAATAATTATCAGAATCTTAAAAATCCTACCCAACAACTTAATCAACTTTGAAGAACCAAATATCGAAGCAGCTGTTGAAAAATAGCATGGTTTGCCTCGAAACTATTCAATGACTTGAGCATAAACTGGCATGATATTAACTCCTGCGCTACCTCCCCCCCCCCCTCCTTGCCCTCCAAAATATGATATCTTTGCTAATTAGCTAGCGAAATTTTTTTAGTGGTGGCGCATTCGAGCGCATTCGAAGTTATGAAAGATAAGTATGATGAATTTGGAAAAATGTTATTGTTTTAGAAAAATTACACCAGGCACCCCCCGCCCCTTCCATTTTGATCGCTGATAACTCGGTTTTCAATGTGACTTCAAATTCCTTCTTTATGGCATATATGAATGCATTGGAATTCCCTCCAAAATTTATCTTTCTTAATTAGCTAGCGCAACATTGTTTAGTGGTGGCACGTTTAAGCGCATTTGAAGTGCAATTCAGTGGGCTATAGAAAATCCGAAAATTCAGAGTGGGGGGAGGTGGGGGCTGGTGTAACTGACCTATTCAAAGTTATATGTTTCATTTTGTATAGCCTAGGGTCGACAAAAATCTAAATAAACCACTGCATACGCTCTTTTGCCTCGTGACGCTTTATTCAATTCTGCAGGTTCGCATGAACAAGATGCAACGTAAAAACATTTAAGGATAAATAAATTTAAATTGTGAAAATGTTTATATATGATAAATGTGAAAAGTTTTAGTTTAAAAGTTTTGAGTGCTGGTCACTGGGATTTGAAGTGACTCTCGGAATTACGGAAGTCCCTGTGTCGGTCAACAGAAATTTCTGACATTAGTTGCGCAGTCCCTTGGGTCCCTTGGGACGCACGGGCTTTTTACATGATTGACGAGAAAATTACAGCATCAAGATCGCTATCGCTGTCACTGTCGCTCCAAGCACGATACTTATTATTCTTGGTTTGCTGGGCTGCTGAAGGATTCGCATATATTGTTTTAGAACTGGAGCCCCCCTGCGTCTTCTTCGTCGGGCCCCTTGAGCTCGAAGCCTGACTTTGGGCCGTCTTTTCTGTGGCCTTCATCTTTGTGGTCCGTTGAGGGAGAGGAGATTTAGTTCCGCCGCGCGTCTTCTTGCTCGGGCCACCTGAGCTCGAAGCCTGACTTTGGACTGGTTGATGTACGGCATTTACTTCCGTAAGCCGCTGTTGGGGAAGAGTGGTTATTTCCTGTCTTCCTAAAGTCGTAGCAGAAATTGCAGGCTGCCCGACAGGCGCGGGGTTTTGACCTTGTGTATTTTTCTTACACGAGAAACAGGAAAAAAGAAATGATGATTCTGCAAAAAAATATAAGTAGAAAGTTAATTATGGTGTTTACTCATAAAATAGTTTATCACAGAAATGTTATTATTACATTTGCGAAAAAAAAGGAGAATCTTCCCAATGAGACGTTAGCAAATACTCTCAGATAAGTGGTGAAACATTTTCACATTATTCAGGATTTAACATGCCTTCAGAAAATTTTATATTGAACTGAGAGAATCAAGCATGTTTATTAAAGAAAAACTCGTACGGGCAACTATTGTGCCCCTGATCTAAACTAACGAAGTAATTGATCATATACACACATACTTAGGTCATCCTGGGTGTTATAACACATGTATGTATATTATGGGATTCTTTTCCCGGAAAACCATGAACTAGAATATTAAAAAGTTTGTTGTAACTTGCGATCTTTGTCAAAGGGCAAAGCATGAGAAATCATATCCAATCAAGAGAGAGACAACGAAAGAAGCTTTGAGTAAACTAATTTGATAAGTAAATTTCGTAAATGGGAAGGCCGACAAAATCTTATCAGATAATGGGAGTCAATTTTCATCACCTCTTTCGAGTGCGGCATTGCAAAAGGAAGTCATAAAGCTCTTACTCAGTTCAGTTAGACATTGCCAAATTAATCCGGCTGAAAGAGTGATGAGGGAATTTAGCCAATTACTTAGGACTTGTTATTCAGAAACTCATACGCTTTTGGTCATAAACATACTAGACATTGAATCTTTATTAAAAATTACAACATTTAGCCGTACCTTTTTCTCTTCGCAAGAGTCGCATTTTAGTGTAAAACCACATTGTATAATCCAGAAGATGATTTCATTACTAGTAATTTATAATATTTTTCATGGTGCTAAAATTTCGTTATCTAATAAGAAATTATGGGGTTATTTTGACAAAAGAAAGCCCGCTCTGAAAACCTATTCAAGGGCGGAATTAAATATTGGTGATTCAGTTTTGTTGAAAATTCCAAAAGAATCCTATGCATTTAACAAAGTAACTCGTAAATTTGTCCACATCTATCCCGGTTCATATCAAATCAGTGGGAAATTTAAGAGTAGCGCGTTTCAATTGAAGGTCGAGGACAATCCTGCCAAAATAATTGGCAATTATAATCGGTGCAGTTAAAAAAAATCACAATCGCGAAAGAATTCCAAATGCTCCAGTGATACGAAGCGAAACTTACTCTAAGCACTAAGCCCCTGATTATTTGATTCTGAACTAGTACTCATTTTAAATCGATTTTATAATTCTGTATTAAAATAATGTGGATTAAAGAATAAATAAAGAATAAATTATGGGACTATTATGAATAAGCAACGATTATACGAAAGTGTTAGTGAACTGAAATTATATGTATGTAACATTGTATGGAGTGTGTCTCATTGTACAATGTGTGGTGATCAGAACACGAAGATGTCATTTTGGCAAGCTACTATTGCTAAATGGCGAGTTACATACTTAAATTTTATACATTTTTCTTGATTTTCGAAATTTTTTGTAAAACTAAAACCTTTGGAAAGGGGTACCATGAGGCAATTTTATATGTTCATATGCATACAGAGTTCTTTCCTTTCGAAACGAAACGGCATTTTAATTATTTAGTAATTCTACTTTCGAATACCAGCGGGTCTTAACCAGAACCGTGCTTGATCGAGATATGGCTTTTGCGTTTATTAGTTATTATTTTTAAGAATATTGAATTTATTACGTGTGTCCTTTTTTATTTCCGTAAAAAGAAGTTTAAACCTTTTTTTTAATAATAATTTTTTTTAGCGTTTTGCTTTATATACTTTTCAACTTAAAAATGGGATTCCTTTTTTTGTCAACTTATCCAGCCACTGAACATATCTTGTGAAGCGAGTTTGCGATGATCACCTTAAATATTTAAAAACGACTGTATTGATCACTCAGGGACCGTCTTCTGTTTTCTAACAGCAGATATTTATTATTTTACCAGAGATCTAGTTCCAAAGTCAGCGACATTAGTCAGAAATTGGCGCTTCCACTAGCACTAACTTTTGCGAGAACACAACCGTGAAACCGTTTCATCAGCCGAACAATAAGAAACCCCCATCTCTACTTATTTTTAACTGTTTCAAATACTAAGATTTTAAAATAGTTAAACATTTTTGCGTTTATTTTCAAACGATATGATTTAAATCATTAAAACCGTTACTTAAAAAGGATCGAGACTCAATATTTAGTTAAAACATTGTCTCTTTATTTTTATTCGAAAGGATTCTCAAATTCATCTCTTTATAAGGCTGTGTGAATAAATTTAATTTATTGTATATGTGTGAGTTAATTTGGGTATTTATAGATTTTAATTATCATCATTATTTTCTTCTATCAGGACTGATTATCATCTGCTATATAATATTTGTGCTGCTTTCATAATAAACATTAAATTGACTAGAGTCTATAGCGCGCACAAATTAGTTTTAATAATTTCCACCAAGCGCATTCAGCATGTGCTGGTTCTGCTCTCGACCTGTCGGAGTATTCTTGGCGGATTATTCGAAAGACTATAGTAATGGGTAAATATCCCTGTTAGTTCAATATCAAACAATATCCTCACTTTACGTGACCGTTATTTCAAATTTATAATATAATCATATATCTTAAAAAAAAGAAAAGATATGTACACTGCTGGAAGATGTTTGAACGCTCTCACAAGATTTCTGCAATACAAGCGTAAAGTCACCGTCCAGCATTCCGATACTAGCGCTTCTTAGATGAAAATTGTGCACAAAGAAATGACAGAATTAATGGAATTCAAAGAACTCACAGAGTTCCCCGCATGCAAGGAATTTCCTGTATTTATAAAATTCATGAAATTCCCGGAATTCATGACATTCACGGAATTCACAGAATTCATGGAAATGAAGGAATTTACCGAATTTATGGAATTTGCGAAATCCATGGAACTCACACTATTCAAGGAATTTGCAGAATTCATCAAATTCACGGAAATCGCCGAATTCATGGAATTGAAGGAATTCATGAAAGTCACGGCATTGCTGCAAATCAATCAATTCATAGAATTCAAGAAATTCGTCGAATTCAAGTTACTGTTTGAAATGGCGGAATTCACGAATTTCTCGAAATTCACGGAAATCACCAAATTCATGGATTTCACGGAATTTATGGAATTAATGGTGTTCACGGAATTGACAATATTTAGGGAAAATATTGATTTCACGGAATTAATTTAATTCAAGAAATTCGTGAAATTCACTGTAATCACGGAATGTATGGAATTTAATAAATTTACGGAATTCGAGAAATTCGCAGAATTAATATAAATGAAGAAATGTACGAAATTCTTGGAATTTTCGTAATTCATGGAATTCACAGAATTCCGCGACTTGCTCATACTTATACCGTGAATTTCATTATTTCCTCAAATTCTATCATTTTCATCAATTTTATTAATTTAGTGAATTTCGTCATTTCAGTGAATTCCATTAATTCCGTGAATTTAATAAATTCCTTAAATTTAGAGAATACTTTCGCTTCGGTGAATTCTTTAAACTCTTAATTTCCGTTGATTCTGCTTATTCAAGGAATTACGTGAATTTCGGAAATTGCGTGAATTTTGTAAATTCCGTTCATTCCCAAAATTTTTTTAATTCTGTACAATCCACGAATTCCATTAATTTAATAAAGTCCCTGAATTCTATGAATTCAATGAATTTCGTCATTTGCGTTAAAAAGTCAACTGTACGTTTGAAAATAATTATTTTTAGTTAAGCTTCACTGTTTTCTATTTGTGCTAAAATAGGTCTGCATTTTAATATTAACTATTAAATTTTTAGTTGAGAATTTATCTTCTTTTTGCTAAATTCAATTGAACTACATGCTTGAAAGTTGAAAATTTTTCCCTCTTTGGTTAAAGATTCATAATTTAAGTTATAAAATAAGCCGTTCGTTTTAAATCAACATAATTGTTAAAATTATTTTATTTAGAATTCATTCTACTTGTAAGATTGCCCTCTTCAACTGAGAATTAAACTACTTCATACTAATGAAGCATTTCTTTAGATGAATAAAATATTGTATTTGCACAGTGAAGTACTTTTTTATTTAAATGAAATGTTTTATTTGCTTGTAGAAAAAGAAATATTTATTCATAAAAAATGAAAATTTATTTAAAAGGAATAATTATTTTCTTGACTGAAAATTTATTCATTTTGCCGAATTTCTAACTTGATCTCGACCATCATTAAAATTGTTTGTTGTTAATAAACGCTATTATTTAATATAAAAAATTGATATAAATGAAAAACTTCAGTGAGTTTATTGAATTCGTTGGACGTCTTTTATTTATCTATGACACAAGATAAAACTTTTTACTCTCATGTTATTTGCTCGTAAGACTAGCCATTATTTATTTCCAGACTTTTATACAAAAGTAATGATAAGGCAACGTTTCCAAATTGAAGACAGGCCACATCAGGCTTACATATCTCGACTTATCAAATTATCAATTTTTTACTAATCTTTGGTGTCTCCCTTTTCGGTGATTTAATCTGTAAAATTTACTTTTATAAAAAGGTACAAAAAATTATAAAAAGGTGGAAAAGTAGCTCATTGCTTTTTATCACGGAATCAAGATAGTAAAAAATTCTTATTTTTTAACCTTGTTTAAACATAAAGAATGCAGAATTATAAAATTGAAGGCAGACTAGGTCACAATCACGATTTCAGAATATGACCTTGTTGTTATTTCGACAGAGATAAAAATGTTACACCATCAAATCGTTTAATTTAACTTTTCTCTTTTTCCCGGCTTACATACTTGTCACTTTTTAAGATTATTAAATAAGTTCTAAATGATTCTCTATTCACCAAGAAATTAATTTTATATTATTGAATTAGAAAATATATCGGAAAATCGAATAAGTAATTTTCGGTCAATCTTTAGTAGTTTTTCTGTATGAGCCTGAAGAAGAACGAACATTTTTTGTAATTTCTTCTTTATTCGCTGACATTAAGAAATCTTTTTACTAACGTAACATTTTCAATATCAAAAAATGTGTAATAAGAAGCCGTTTTTTTTTGGTTTCAGAAGATCTAAAGTCGATATAGATAACGTACACGTTTTATACTCATGTGTTCTCAACGTAATGTATAATAGTTAAGAATTCTACAAAATGATATACTTAAATTTAAAAAAAGTTAAGTAAAAAAGACTCTTCGTTCCAAATAATTGCATTTTCGTTTAAAAAAGACGAGTTTTGAGTAAAATAAGTGAATTTTAAACTGGAAAATATAATTTTTTAACAAAAATGGAATAATTACATTTTTGGTAAGAAAAATTTAGTTTTTAAGAAAAAGATCATTTTTCAAACCGAAGGCTGTAGCTGAGTAAGCATTGTTGGTGTGCTTTAGAATATACTTAGTTCATATTTTGGCTGGAATTTTCTCCTATCATAAGACTAATTTACCCCTAAGTGCTAACTTAAAAAAAATTTTAACACAAGTTATAAAAAATGGTTGAAAACAAAATTTTTTGATTTTCGAAAAAATGGATAAACCAATTTTTATGGTTTAAATATATATTGTGCAGGGTATCACAGCAGTTCCAGAAAATCGAGAATCAATTCTGACAATTAGAAAGGGCTAACAAACTTTTTTTAATATTTAAAAACAAATTTTTTAATGAAAACCTTTTGGTTCTGCCGCAATCCCAATGATGCTTCATAGTGAAAAAAAAGAAAATTGTGTTTTGGCCCCTTAAAAGCGGGCTATTTGATTGAATTTAGAGTTCTTCTTAGTTTTAACCCATTAATGTCTTAAATAAATATTACTCGAAATTGTATGTAGTTAGAAAAAACTGTCTAAGAAGTGCTAAATTTTTCGAAATTGCTTGATTCATAGCATACAGTCTGTCAAGTTAAAGCGTGGGTGGCTTTACTCGCAGTCGGTAAGGTGTATCGACATGATTTTGGTGTCAAAATATTAAGAAGAGCTCCCTC
>NC_046659.1:129371269-129376046 GCF_010883055.1 Belonocnema kinseyi | reverse complement strand
GAGGGAGCTCTTCTTAATATTTTGACACCAAAATCATGTCGATACACCTTACCGACTGCGAGTAAAGCCACCCACGCTTTAACTTGACAGACTGTACAATAGGAAATTAGGACAAGTATAGATAGAATCTTGGAAATAGTCATACTTAAAATAAGAAAAGAATATTTTTTACTTAAACTGCTAACATTCGCGATACCTTAAAAATCATAAGAGGAACACTGAAGCGATTATATTCGTCGAAACGGTTACCGATTCTCATAGTGGAATGTGTATTATTGTTAATATACGCAAATCGTAAATTCATCAGCCTTAAGCGATTGCCTTTCGTTCTCCTTCGCGAATCTTTGTGGTTTAGTAACTCTTACACCTATTTAAGGGTGTAAGAATCTATAGATTCTTCAAATAAATTTTTCTTCACAGAGCAATTAATTAGTAGTAAATAGGAAAATCACACAGCCACAGAAAAGGGCACTCCTTCATGAATAAGAATCTACGATTTCAAAACACATATAAACATTTTTCATGGAACTTGGCGATTGAGATCAGAAGACTTTGACAAAAGACTTGTTTTATAGGGATATCAAGATGTTGTTTATTCTTACAAATTTATAACGGCTTCGGAGATCTTTCTAGAAAGTTAAAATTTTAATTTGTTTGAAGAAAATGTTTAAGGGCCAAATGGGTACGTTTAAAGCGCACTTGAAAAAAACAGCATCAACAGCATCAAGGCCCATTCACAAGCCAACCGCCTGCAAAGTCGGGTTGGTAAGGGTAGCGTCCCATAATTTCAGAATTGCGTTTTGTGTAATGCGTCAATTCACTAGACATTTCAGTCAATAATATTCTCCACGGTATTCATAGAAACAATCTTATTGGCTGAAATGTCTAGTGACTTGACGCATTACGCAAAACACAAAGGAATTCTGCAACCATGGGGCGCCAGCCTAAGTTAGCAATTTACAGAATATGTCGGTAATGCAAACACAAACGATATAAATATTTATTCATTTTTCTTCTTACTTGTTGAGGTACTCTTTTTTAGAATTTTCAGTACAAAATTGGCTTAAGTCTACACCGTCTTTAAATTACCTACTCTTAAAGGTTATGAAAAATCTTAAAAATTATTCACATAATTTTATTTTAAAAATCTTTGATGTACAATTGATAAACTTTTGTAATTATTTATTATTAAGTGAACCTCTTCGAAGCATCGTCTTCACCAAGCACTATTAAGATCAGCTCAGCTAATTAGCGGTTATTAATATTTTTAAATATTACAATGACCTTTAGCTGTTTTAAATTCAATAAAAGTAGAAAGGCTTCAGAAACATTCATTCTTGCATTTGTTTTTGCAACAACCCAAAGTCACTCCTAACAATATATTTGTACTTTTATAAAGTAACATATGTATTTGCACAACTCTCCATAACAGCCAACGTTTTACTCAGCATTTCATTGCGCATACTGTTCATTTCTGTTGATTTATGGCAAATTTGATTGGTTGAGAACCTAGAAACGAACTTGATGTTTCAAATTAATTCATCAGTTTATTCAAATTCGACCTCCGTAAAAGGGTACCCTTACTTTATAAAGTTGAAAATATTCTTAGGGTATTTTTTCGAAATGAACAAAGAAATTCATTTGTTACTTTAAGCGTGCGCATTTCAAATTATATAAGTATTTAAATGTTTTATTTATAATAAATAATAATTGGTAAATGCTCTAAAAGTGGGTTATTAATCCTAAAACAGAATTTTTGAGTGACAGATGAAAAAATATTGTGATTTTATTGCAAAAACTGTTTTTTATTTTCACTTTGGAAAAAAAATTTCAATTTATTTTAAGTAACTTTATCGACTTTATTTTAGGTCGAATTATTGTTAATGAAAACAATAAAAATTAGAAACCCGACAGAGACAAGATTAATCATTGTGCTAAAAAAATGATTTCTTTCTCTGAACTCCGAATTCATAACGTCTTTTTAATTAAAATCAATCAAAATTTTTATCTGTCACTTCAAAATCTTATTTTAGGATTTAGAAATTTCTTTTAATGCATTTTATAATCATTATTTATTATAAATGTCACATTTGCATATCGACACTATTCAATATCAGCGCGCCAACAGTATCTAATTGTTTTGCCGGCGCGACGCAAGCGCAGTTCAAAAATTTGCCAAGATGTGAACACTGACGTGAATAAGCCTTTATATTTACAAGTTTGCTACATAACCTGCAAATGATATTTACCAAGTCATTATATCTGATTTAATTACGTTATTATTTTATAATTTAATTATTTTTATTAATTTATGTTCACCAGAGTTCGACTACATGTGTGATTTAAGGTTAATATTGTGTTAACTAATTAATCATAATATCAAAGTGGGCAAAGCGAAAAATAGGTTCTTTATGAATAGGCTTAATTACATTTGAGATCCTTTCGAACCCCAAGTGTGGTATTATTTAGAGCTCATTTATCGTTTTGGGTTCCTTTTCAGCAAGTAGGGTTCATTTTTGCTGCAGCTTCTTTGGAACCAACAACGGGTTCCAATGAAAACTTCAGTTTTTTCTGTGTGACCATAATAGTAAGACCGATGTCTTGGAGACAAACTCCAGGCATTACCAAATCGAACTACAGTCGAAGCATTTTTACTCAGGAGTGCATGAATACATGAACGCATTCTTGTTGGAATTTAGAAAATTTAATAACACCTGTCATTTTTTGGTATAAAACAGTGTGCCACATTGGAACCACTCTTGGTGGGCCATATTCGAGCCACTACCTGCAAATTGTTCATGCCTAAAAAACGTAACATTTGAAGAGAATCAATTTCCTCTATTATTATCGATAATATTATTCTATTGGAATAATGCTACATGTTGTAGTTTAAAAAATCCACTTTTGGTACAATTTTAGATTATAATGAGAGAATAGTTATTTGAGCTTGAAAAAATTATTTTTTGAACTATTCATTATGTTTTTAATGATATTTTTCGTGATTAATGTGAAAAAGTTGCGGCTTTTTCTAAAATTTTAATCTCTTCTTTCACTTTTCACTTAGAGAGAGAGAGAGAGAGAGAGAGAGAGAGAGAGAGAGAGAGAGAGATAATAATTAATGTAATAAAAAAAATTGTTTGAATAAGATATTATAGTTTATAACTATCTTCTCTTACAGTATCCTTGGAAAGGTGTCCTTTTTTATATTTGAACCCATTTTTATTTTTTAGTCAGGATAAACTGATAAATAATACTATTCATAATAATGTAAACAAACGGACTCCAAAAATCGACTTCAAGCTCAATTAATATTTAGTATGATCGATGTAAAAAATATCCATCATTGTTTACGTCTCGATCATCCCAAAATGAGTCCAAAGTTATTTGAAGGCAACCCTGTTATGTTACTTAACTTGCATTCATTATTAACTTAATCTGAATAAAGTGAGGAAAAGTTAAGCGTGCCAGTGAAAAGCAGAAATACCAAGAATTATTCTAGGAGAATATATTCATAAACAATGTTAATTTGTCGCAATAACTATCTTCATTAAGGGTGTAGTTTCAATTGTACCTGAGCGCCCAAAGCCCTAACCCAAGGCACTCGCACATTTCAAACGCGTTGTTCTCAAAACATTGTTTTGAGAAACTGACCACACGATTTCTGCGGAACCACTAGGCCGAACCTTGTAAAATTTTGACTACACATTCTAAACATAAGCAATCACAAAGTGACCTATTATCATGTTAAAATTATAATGTTTATTATATTTTTTTGTACCAAACACATAACAATTTTTTTTTTTGATTATTTTGATTTTTATTGAATAAAATAAACAAAATTTGTTGCAAATTAATATCCATAGGTCATTTTGTAGCCACTTTTGTGGCCGCCGACCTGTCTCAAAATAATTGCGCTCCGTTCAAATACGGATTTTGTATACAAAACTTGGATAAAATGAATTGAATTTTTTTTCATATTTGAAGATATTATTCATCATACCTATTAATTTTCATATTTATATCTTCCATTGCATGCTCACAAAAAATTCGCAAAAATAGCCTATTTTTGTAGCCTACCAACTAGACTACACCCTTAAGTCTCAGTAATTTGTACCTCGCTCTAAGTGAAAGGTGAACCAAACGTCGACTATTTCAGAAAAGAAACTCAACTTTCTAACCATATTTTAATAGAAATTAAGTTAAATAATAATAATAATTTTTTCAATCAATTTGTGTAGTCATCTAATTATTAGTAGAAAGTAGTCTCTCGGCGCGCCGTATATACGAGGGTAGTTCAATAAGTCCTTAGAATGAAATATAAAAACAATTTTTTTTGGGTAAATTTTTTTTTATTTTTCAACATAATCTCCTTGGAGTTTTATACCCTTGGACAATCGCTTTTCAAGTTTTTTTAATCCTTCAGAAAAGTGCGTTTTCGGAAGTTCCTCAAAATAAGCACTTACAGAGGCAATGACGTCTTCGTTGTCTGGAAATCTCTGTCCACCGAGCCATTTTTTCAAGTTTAGAAATAAGAAAAAGTCACTGGGGGCAAAATCTGGTGAATACGGTGCGTGTTCGACCAATTTGAATTTTAGTTCTTCAATTTTAATCATTGAAACGAAGCATGTGTGAACTCGGGCGTTGTCGTGATAAAAGAGAATTTTTTTTCTCGCCGAATGTGGTCGTTTTTTTTTAATTTCTTCTTTCAGCTGCGCTAATAATGATGCATAATATTCACCAGTGATTGTTTTACCCTTTTCCAAGTAGTCAATAAGTA
>NC_046659.1:129369317-129371169 GCF_010883055.1 Belonocnema kinseyi | reverse complement strand
TGGACTGTGATTGCACCATATATCTAGTCGGGAGTGGTGCTGACTGAAAACAGATGATTTGGAGCGATTCGCGCGCCATCTGTTGGTCATTCTAAGGACTTACGATTCATAACTGTAAATCGCTATAATGCAATGAAAAATGCATTGTTAATTATATATAGTATTGTGCTTGCAAACAGGGATAACGAACGCCACTACGGTAAAACAGAGAACCCCAATCAGAGCCCTCATTTTTATCAAATAAAGGCCGCGCTCATCCCTCTACTTGCTACTTTTTTTAGTGCAATGCGCGGTGGATGTTACTATTTTTATCAATTTCAAGTATATTCAAGTGCCTTTAAACAATTACCATTACTGACCAATGCGGTGAATGTAAAATACTAGTCACAGCATCGAGTCATACGAAACTCAATATCGAGAATCTCGCGCAACAATGAACGCTTCTCTGAATTATAGGGGCGTGCTAATTTGCAAATGCACATCAATGTAACATTTTCGAAGTATCCAGAGTATATAAACCCAGCACTACCCTCATAGTTCGCCTTAAGTCTCAAGCAGTTACACTGGTCACTCGATCTTCGAACAATGAATAACTTTGACAAAGTTGCGTACTTTACAGTTTAAACTCAAAATAGTTCACGTGTTCGAGTCCGGTACTAAAGTCCCGTCGGCTGAGATTTTCGATCGGCGTTAACTGAGTCATTCCCGAATAAAGTCCGCAGTGTTATACGTTCACTAAAACATCTAAACTATGTATTGAGCAGCTGTTTTAGGGTCTTGTATAGCACTGCCGCTAGTGAAAAACATCGTTTTCACAGAAAAACTCACTCTCTCTTGCCATTCCTTAAAAGGCAAGAAACATGTCAGTTAATATTTTGTAACTATATATCGTCTGTATGACCTTTATAATATATCTGTTGTTAATCTTACCATCTTTCTGATATAAAAACATTAAAACTGCCACAATTCCCATAGAACTCAAAAGTGACGACGTACCCACACACAAAAATAAATTTTCAGGCCTTACCACCCTGACATAATCAGCATTCTGGTATTTCTCTTTCCAAATTTCCATCAGACCCTCGCCTATTGGCTCGGGACGATACAGCCTTTTTCAGAAGTATGAAGAGGTCTTGGGTGAATGTCGAAAGCTATACAAATACTCTTTTTACAATTTTGTCTGCAGTATCCCAGGTGGAAATGTCGGTAGTGTGCCGGAGTTCACCATCGGTACAATACTGTCCCAGTACTTCCCACCAGTACAGACAGCTGGTGGTTCGCCCAGTACTGGCAGAACGTTGGCTGCACGACCGGGCCAACACTATGCCAGTAGTACAAAAATAGACTTAAAAAAACACGTCTACAAATTTTGTCAGGGTGTTTTGAAATCTCGAGAATCTGACTATACAATTAAGGTGAAAACATTTTTTTTCTATTACTTTTTTAAGGAAAATATTCTAAGTTCCACCTCCATGAAAAATTTGGAATGTTCAGAAAAAATTACATTATTTCCGTTGATCTAAATTTTAAATGCCCAGTACATCTAGCCAGTACTGTAACTCCGGCAGGCTGTACTGGGCCAATACCGGGCTGGTGGTGTGTCTTCACCTGCGATGTTTTATTTTGCTGTATGAGAACGAAGGCGCGCTTGAGCGCGCGCTCTTTTGTCATTTGACATATTTTGTAATTATTTATGAAATCATTTTGCAGTTCCGACTAATTCGAATTAATCCTAAACAATCCGAAGAAGTTTTTCAAGTTTGGAAATAAGAAAAAGTCATTGGGGGCTAAATCTGGTGAATACGGTGGGTGTTCGACCAATTCGAATTTTAGTTCTTCAATTTTAGCCATT
>NC_046659.1:129362121-129369217 GCF_010883055.1 Belonocnema kinseyi | reverse complement strand
GAAGATGTGGACTGTGACTGCACCATATATCTAGTCGGGAGTGGTGCTGACTGAAAACAGATGATTTGCAGCGATTCGCGCGCCATCTGTTGGTCATTCTAAAGACTTATTGAACTACCCTCGTATTAAAAAATGTGCACTTTTTAGAATTTTAAACATTTTGTTACATGCTTGCGTCTGGGTGGCTGAGGACCATCCCACTTTAGAAAAACCCTGCAAACGTTGTCAGTTTTCGCGTATCTTACCATTTTCAATGTTAATAAACAATTTTTTTTGTATTTAAAATATCTTTTTATTGGTTTGGTTCCATTTGGTCGAACACAAATTCACTCTTCACCAACCTTAAAATTTACTCAGTTTTCGCGTTTTTCTTAACGTTTTCAAGATAATAAATATTTTTGTTTTGTTTCAATTCTTAAAATCTTGCTATTGTGTTTCTTTAAATTGGTATAAAACAAACCCGCCCTCCCTGTAAAATCTTTAAAATATTTTCAATTTTCACGTATCTGCAACAGCTTTAGAGATAATTGCAAAAAAATGTTTTTCTGAATTTTGAACATTTGTTCACTGGCTTAGGTCAAGCTGTTTGAAGCCCATCCCCCTTTAGGAAACCCTGCACATTTTTACATTCTCATCAGAGAAAGTATTAGATTTGTGTAAAATTTGACTCCCCCCCCCAAGTTTTTGTCAAATGTCCACGTTTTGAGGAACCCTGAATTCGAAAAACAGGTTTTTACGAATGTGTACAAGATTATGATAACACCTTTTTCCATTTGATCAAAAAGTTGAAAATTCTAAACTTGATCGTACAAAAAATTTTTGAAACCACATTTTTTCGAGATGTAAAAATTCTATGCACGGTTGATCATAGTACTTCAAAACTTAAGCAATTTATCCTCTAGACTTTTTTATAAAAAGAAAATTATCAGAATTATAGCATTTTCAAAATCCAAAAAAACAAACTAAAAGGAACATTTTAAGCCAAACAGCGCATGATATGAAAAAAAAGGCAGGAAAAGAAAAACTGTTTTTTTTAAAGCTGTACAAGATTATGATAACAACTTTGTAAATTTGGTCGAGAAGTTGAACACTCCAAATTTGATCGTACCAAAAATAATGAAAAATCTCAAAATTCCATTACCAGACAAAAGTTGTTCGCCTAAAAAGATCTATAAACTCATTATTAAATATTTGTCAATAGGACGAGTAGATTTTCTTTTAATTGTAAAACATAAGATTAAAAATTAAAAAATTAACTTTTTGGAAAAAACACAGAAAAGACGAAAGAGGACATAGGTTCCTATATAGGACCCTATTTATGTTCCTGTATTAGACCCCATACAGATGCGCAGTAGTTTTTATTAAATCGGTAAAAACAACATTAAAAATAAAAAATTTCTAAAAACAAGGAAATAAGGAATAGTATGATTCAATTTGTATGTACATTATGAATTGTAATGATATATATTTATTGAAATGATACATGTTTCAGTGCAGCTTAGAATATAATTTAAAGCAAAATAAGAAACAAATACAAAAAAAATCATGATAAAATAAATTGAAAGTTCTGAAGAGGAAAATTAAGAACAAAGAAAATTAATTTTAATTTAATTATTCGTATCTACTTTGATTTTATACAACATATTTAAGCAAATTTCAGTTCCAGGTCATTTATTTTAAACACTTTTCTCAGAATTATTATATATTCCTTAAATCTTCCTAGTAAATATTCAGAAATTTTTAATAATTTTTTTTAAAATCTTTCACTGCGATTTAGATAAAAAAAGTTATGTCCCTCCCAATTGAAACTAAACATTAAAATTAAGCATTTCTCTTTTGTAATTAGGAAAAAGTTAAAAATTCCTTCTTTTAATCTGAAGAAAATTTCTTGTTGAAACCTGATTTCTTTCGTTTTAACTTGAACTGTTTTGTTGAAAAATAATTTCTTCTTCTTCATAATTATTATTTTTTTTAACGGGAAATTTAATACTATAATTTTATTTGATTGTTCCTTCAGATTCATCGTTTTAGTCGAAAATTCATCTTGATTGTATGAAAATTCATCTACGTCGTGTAAAGTTGAAATACTTAGTTGAAAATAATTTTTTTTAAAAGGTTCAACATTTTAATAAAAAACTCACTTTTTCATTAAACTTTTGACAATTTAATTTAAAATTAGATTATTTGTTTGACAATTACTTTTTAACTGTAAATATTACTATTCAAGATTTTGGTAGCTCATTGATATTTTTAATTAAAGATTGTTCTTTCTGGTAGAAAAAGCAACTCTTTTGTTCTAATGGCATGAATTTTGTTCAACATTTGTTTTTTTGAGCAATTGTTTTGTGTAGAAAATGCATCTACTTTGTTTGAAATCCATCCCTTTTGTTTGAAAAACTCAACTCTTTGGTTAAAAATGATTATTTTTAGTTCAGTTTCACTGTTTTCTGTTAAAGATAAAATAATTCTTGATTAAAATATCAACTATTGCATTTTTCATTAAGAATTCATCTTTTTCGGTTAAATACAATACAACTAATTGTTTGAAAGTTAAAAAACTTGTCTTTTTTCGTTAAATATTCATAATATTTATTTTTACAGTAACCCGTTCGGTTGTGAATCAACTTATGTGTTAAAATAATTTTATTTTGAAATTCATTCTAAGTTTCACCCGTTCAGATGAGATAAAAAATTACTTTATACTAATTAAATATTTATTTAGATAGATAAAATAATATGTTTTCATAATTATGTACTTTTTTATTTAAAAAAATATTTAGTTTGACCAGAAAAATCGAAATAGACATAATTAATAAAAATCTGTTCAAAACGGACAAGTATTTTCCTGAGTGAACATTCATTTACTTTGCTGAATAAATAAATATAAAAAGTAAATTTATTTGACGGTAATAAATATAGATTTTTCATATGTTAATGAAGAATCCAGTGTCATAATTTGTTCTCAGACTTTTGTAAAACCAATATCTAACATCATAAAAAAATTTATTTTTAATAACGCTTTTTTTAATAGCGCTGTTGAAATTTAGCGCAAGAGGATGCTGAATATGCATAATTAAAATACATATTGGAACATATTGATCCATCATTCTTTTAAGATTGTGAAAAATTATTATTGTTTTTAATCTTGTTCAAACAATAAAAAGGCAATGTTTTTAATTTAGACAGATTAGGTCTTATTTACGAGTTCATAATATGACCTTCTCGTTGCTTCAATAGAGATAAAAATGTTACACTATCATGTAGGTTTTAGAATTTTCTTAATTTTTCAGGCTTTCCATTCGTATCACTTTTAAAAATTATTATATAAGAACTAAGTCATTTTTTTTACCAGGAAATTAGTTTTTACTATGAAATTAAAAAATATCTCAACAAATCGAATAATTGATTTTGGCAAATTTTTAGTGTTAGTCTTCTTGTGCCTGACGAAGAAAGTAATTTCTTTTGTTACTTTTTCTTTATTTTTTCGCATACAAAAAATTCTACTCCAGTTAGACTGTCTAGTACGAAAAGCAATTATTCATGTAAAAAATTATTAACAATACACTTTTCACAACTTTTCCCTCCCCTGTAAGCTCACATTCTCGAGTTATAAAAATATGTGCAATAACAAGCGGAATTTTCTGCTTCACATATTACGTAACGTAATTTTTTTTTTGCATAAGTTTAAAAAACTTATAAGACGTTTTGTAAATAAAAATATATTTTTAAGATGAAGTGCGATATAGAAATAAATTAGACAATATTTTGACGTAACACAACAATGCTTTTTTATATTTTTTTCGTTACACACATTGTCTAATTATTTACAGTGAACGAAATATCAGCAGTTTTTTAGGATTATATAAATTGTATACATTTCATCAGACAACTAGGAAAGATTTTAAAATATTTCAGATATGTCAAAGAAAGAATGCAGAAGATAAAAAAAAAATATTTTATAGAATTTTACAAATTATTAGAAAAATTTTAGACTTTACAAAAGATATTTAGGGCTTTTATAATTTCAAAAGAAATGATAAGTATTCCATAAATTTTCGGAAATGATTCCAAGGTTTAAAATATTGTGAATCTATGCAAAGCCTCTTGAATTCCGAAACATATTTTCGAATTGATCCAATTTTTTTTGAGATTTTGAAAAATCATTTGAAATTAAAAAAATTAAGCGAAAAATCTTAAAATTTTTTTTCCGAATTTGAAGAAAATTATAAGAGATTTTTTAATATTTCAGATTCGTCAACAAAAAGCTAGAAAAAAAATATTTTACAGGATTTTACAAAATAATAGGAAAGGTTCGAGCCCGTTTGAAATAAATAAATGTATACAATGCCTCTTAAATTCTTAAAAATATTTTTATCTCTCTGGAATTTTTCTTGATATTTTGGAGAGGAATTTCAAATGTGAAACGCTGCCTCAAAATAGCCCCAATTTTCCTAGGCTTTCTTTTGTTAAAACTTAAGGAAATATTTGATATTTAAAATCTTTTTTAATTTTCTCCTAAAGCTCATTTTTCAAATTGAAAGATCGACAGAAATTGTTTTAAGGACCTAAAAAATTTATGTCATTATCCTTAATTTTTTAAAAAGTCCTAGAATATATTATAAAAATTCATTGTTTTTCAATCGTTTCAAAACTTCTATATATTTCTTAAATTTACTAAAATTTGTTCTAAAATTATATTTTATAGCACGATGTTGGTTTGAAAACTTTTGAATCCTTTTTTTAATTTTATGAAATAATTCGAAGCGTTTTGTAATCTTTTGTAATAATCTCTTAGAACTCATTATTAAAAAATTGTTTGAAATTTTCCAATAAATCTAAACTATATATTTTTCCTTCTCTCTACGCCCTAAAAAATTAAGTTTGCCTAAATGTAAATAAAATCCTGGAAAATGGAGATAATTGTCTTAAAATCTTCCATATTTTATTTTCAAAACAATTTTGAAATCTTAAAATTTTTTAATTATTACTTCAAAATGAAATATTAACTGCTTAAAACTTTTCCAAAACTGTTTGAAAATATTTAATCTCAAAATCTTGCGAAATTATTAAGACGCTTCTATTGTTCTAATTCTTAATATAAGTTTTTTCTATAATTTTATTTTACTCATCTTTTTAAAAATTAAAAAAGAAGATTACCCAGATTTAAAAAGAGAAAAACTTTTTTTTTCTTTTTAAGAACTCTAGGATTTTAATATAGTAGCAAGATGTTAAGAAATAATTATTGCACAACATAAAATACTTGATTAAAAAAAAAGTTATAATTGAATCTTTATGTAGTTTCATGTGGTGAAAAAATGAGTCATCTAACTATTAATTGATTTTTTCATAAATGTTAACACAAAAAGCATTGAACAATCATTTTCATTTTAACATAGAAATAATTTGTACACTACATTTTCTTTTGATATCACACTCATTTTTGCATATTTGTTTTTTTGGTAACTTTCAATACTAATTTCTGGAAAAATCAAACGTATTTCCAGATGATTTGAAAAATCTAATACAAATACATATTTCAGTACATCAGAATCATTTGAAAAATTTTCCAATTGAAATAATATAATTGCAAAAATAAATTAACTTTTAATATTCAAATTATATTCAATATTCCATTTCAGAACCTTTAAGTCAATAATTAAATTATGTTACTTCAGTTTCAGGAACTAAGTTTTAATCTTTATTTACTTTAGTAAGCAGAAAACGTTAATTAGCGAATAATCAATTGACCATTTTACAAAACAAAGACCATTAAAAGATAATTCCGTCATAAAACATTCAAATAACTTTCACTTCATATATATTTTTTAATCAGCACTTTTATTTATACAAATTTTATTTAATCTTATACTTTTAAAATAATTCCAGAAAATGTCACTTTGAGTAGAATTAGTTGATATTGAATTAATCAGTTCACAAAATAAAAAACATGGAACAATTATGTTCATCGAAACATTCAAATAATGTTTACATTATGTGTATATTCTCCTTTGAATTTTATAACAGCATTTCTATGCGTCTAATTTATTAATAACCTTTGCCACTAATTAAAATAAATATGGAGAAAGTGTGAAGAAAATTACCAGCTAATAAGGCATTAAATGGTTCACAACACAAAAAGCCTCAAATAATTTTTTACACTGATTTTAAATTTTATTTACAAAAATTTCATTTTTTAGTGACTTAATATTAATTTGAGGAAAAAAATTAAAACATTTTTAAATTTACATTTGAAAATTGAATGAAAATATTAATCTCAGAACACCAGGGTAATTCCGAAAAATTACTTAATTGAAATAGAGGTACTACAAATACAAATTTATTCATATAATGCAAATCATATTCAATATTCCATTATAGAGGTGTCTAAAAAGTCCCGGAACGGTTGGATATTTTCTCAGGTAAAATATGTTTCAAAGAAGTGAAGGTAACTCCTAAAGTAAATTTCAACGAGGAATTCAATGGTGACCTTAATTTTGACCTCGAAGTTGACATTTATGGCTTTTTGAAGGACAACTTTGTTTTTTAAAATAGAAACCCCCTTTTTTACATCAGCAATCGATAGACCGGAAAATTGTACGTTCAGGTATGTACCCAAGTCATAGGTCAATTGTAACGTTCAAGGTCAGTTAGAGGTTGTTTAAAATTAACAAAGTTTTCCAAGAGTTCAGTGTAATTCCTGAAGTAAATTTCAACGAGAAATTTATTCGTGATCTCTGTATTGATCTTGGTTACTGCGTTTTGAATATTGTAAAATCACAAGGAAATTTTTCATCAAAAGTTCCAGGTGTTCTGGTGAGAGTTCTGTTCCTCCCCGTAGAGTTATACAGTCTATATATATATATTGTATATATATATATATATATATTGTAAAATCATTATATTTAATAATAGTATAGTAGAAATTAAAATTTAATAATAAAAAATAAAATATCGAAGTAAATTAAGATTAGATTTAAATTGTTTAATATTATTAATATAAATATGTTATTTCCTCTCAGATTATGTAATTAAATATTAGTTGTTACTTTCGTAATAAAATTTTCTTTTTTTCTTTTAAATATTTGTATTACAATCG
>NC_046659.1:129359447-129362021 GCF_010883055.1 Belonocnema kinseyi | reverse complement strand
TTAAAAATTTGTCATAAGGACAACCGCAGCATCTCGCCGGGAGCGGGTGCTAATCTGGAAAATTGCACCCGCTCCCTGCGAAATCGCGGTAAAATTTCAGCCACAACCACGTGTCACGACGTGGTATATATAGATATATATATATATTAATTTAATAATGTTTAATATTATTTAACAAAATTAAATTTTAACATACAATTAAAAAATTATTCCTGTAACATTTAAGAAAACAATTAAAAATTTATTGAAATTAAATTTAATTTTAAAGTTTTAAATTATTTTACAATATGAAATATAAATATATAATATTATTGTAAAAATTATAAGCGTGTACAACATAATATGATTTGGCTTTATGTATGTATTTAATCTCTCCCTTTTACGGGTTTGAGGGCCACCGCTCCCCGTACATATATTTACAATTCCATCGTTAGTCTAACTTAACTACTACTTATATTCTACTCTTTCGCATTACGCAGGATAAACAATAGTAACAGTAGTGATATTAATTCCTAAAATGAGCGAGCTTCCAGGGCTTCCGTTTCCTCTAACCATAAAAAAATGCATTTTCCACGATATTGAAAACAATTTTCGTTTTTTACTGTCCCTTTTCAGGATCACCCGTTTGGTTCTGCCCTACTCCCTTGCTTTCCCTTACTTTATCCAATTTCTTCATCCACATCACTCCCTGTCCACTACCATCCAAGATCCATCTTACATACTCATCCACACTCAACTGTCCCTCTTCCTCTCCTGTACATCTCTATAATACATGTGCCCATGACTCCATTTCGTATCCACATACTGTGCATCAATTCTCCTCTTCATTCATCCAATATCTGCATGCTCTCACTTTTTCTCCCATTCTGAACCGTACAACCCTACTCCATTTTTCTTCCTTTTTTATTTTTTGCACATATTCTGGTTCCGTCAAGCCTTTCACCATCATATACCATCTATTGTACCTCGAATCTATAATCTTTGTCCGTCTCTCTTCTCCTTGTTTAACCAATAGCTCTAACTCTATGTTCTGCCACTCCATAACCCCTTCTCGAATATTACATACCCTTCTCATTTTTCTCCTTTCTACCTCCCATTTTGAATTTCCCACATTACCTCTCGCTTCATTGTTCCGAATTTCACCGAAACATGCTTGTGCAATTTTACTTCCCTCTCCCCTTTTTAGCTTCTCTTCAAACCTCCATGCTCTCTTAATTTGTCTAGTAACCATATTTTCTCTTCCTAACTCTTCTTTTAACATATACCCTGCGCAACTCCAGCTAACCCCCATTACCCACCTCAGGAATCACCTTTGTCTTATCTACGTTCACCGTCAGCTCTTTTGTTCCCACATACTCTTAGAAGATTCTCATCATTAGGTTCATCCCCTTCTCAGCATCTGCTAATGGAACTACATCGTTCGCGTATGCTAGAGAGTATAGTTTGCTATTACCCAAAGCCGTTCCTCCTTTCCCTATCTCCTTTAGCTTGTCCTCTAAGTCTGCCAATAGGATACTAAATAGTAACGGACTCAAAGGGCACCCTTGCCTTAGACCTCGGCTTGTCCAGAAAACCTGCCCTTTTTTCTTTCCTATTTTCACCATAATCCTGGTTTCAGTAAAAATTTCCTTTATCCTCTCCACTAACTTTTCCTCTATACCCCTCTCTTCCATTGCCTGCCATAGTACTTTTCTATTCACTGAGTCAAACGCTGCTTTAAGATCTACGAATAAAGCGACTAGTCTCCCTTGCTTTCTCCCCAAATTTCTGTTAACTAAATAGGTACGTAGATGTTGTCTACAGTTCCCATTCCTTTTCTAAAGCCCGTCTGATTATGTGGGATACTTTCTTTTTGTTCTAACTGACTCTCCAACCTATTTCTTAAGATTTCTGCATATATTTTATAGCCGACTGCCATGAGAGTGATCCCTCTGTATTCCTCTACCTTCTTTCCTTCCCTTTTCTTGACAAGCGGTACCACCAGTCCAGTCGTCAACTCTTCCGGCCAACCTTCCCCTTTCCACACCTTGTTGCAGATCTTCCACATCCCATCCCTAGTCCCTTCTCCTCCAAACTTCATCGCTTCGTTCTCCATCCCATCTTCTCCCGTCGCCTTGTTTCTTTTTAACGTATTTATTGCTTCATCCACTACTTTTCTTGTTATCTCGTTCCCTTCCTCCATTTCTCCTCGGACTATCCTTCACTTTTCCCCTTTGATCTTATTTTGCTCTCCCCCTAATATACCCTTAAAATAATCCGTCCATTCCTCCATTTCTATTTCTTCGTTAACGCCCTTCCTTTCCCCTCTATCCCTATTTATCACATCCCACACCCTACCTTCTTTGATGGCTTTTTCTACCTCTGCTTTATATTCTTCCTTTCCCCTCTGTCTTTTTATTTCCAGCATCTTCTCATGTTCTTTTTTTCTCCTGTTATACTCCTCCTTCTCCATTTCCCCACTTCTCCATTTGATCACACACTCTTTTATTCTCTCTTCACTCTCCCAGCATTCCTCGTCCCACCAGCCTCTCTTTCCCCCTACACTTTCTTCATTAGTACCCAGCTCATCCTTTA
>NC_046659.1:129341479-129359347 GCF_010883055.1 Belonocnema kinseyi | reverse complement strand
TTTTTCTTTCTCCCTCTGCCGCGCTTACTGACGCCTCTTCTTAGTGTAATTATGACCGGGAAGTGCTCGGACCCTATCTCATTCCCTACCTTCATACTCCCTATTATATGCCGCATTCTTTCTTCAGCCAGGATATAGTATATTACTGTTGCTCCCTTTCCTATGAATGTGATCTCCCCTTCCTCATGTCCTTTCATATTGCCATTGCATATAAACCATCCTGTTTCTCCTATCATGTCTAGTAACTTCCTCCCTTCCCTGTCCGTCTCTCTATGTTTGGAGTTCCTTATAAATGCCTCCTTTTCTTTATCCCATAACCCTCCCCCTTGTTCGCCAGTCCATGCATTTAAGTCCCCCCTATTAAAACCAATTCTTCCTTCTTTTCCTTTATCCACCTCCTTATTACTCTTCAGCCTTCCTCTTCCCCTCTGCTTCTGTATACACACACCACTACTATTTCTACTTTCACAATTATAATTTTTCTTATCATTGTTCCATCCTTTTCCTCCATGTTCCCATCTTTTCTCCCTTTTACTGCTAATTCTTTTTTTACCCCTGACACCATGCCACCCATCCCTCTCCCTTTAACGTGATCCTTTCTTGCTTCTTGCATTGTCCACACATAACCTTTCGGTAACATCTTTTTTATTCCCTTCCAGTCCTTCTCATCTGCCCAAGTTTCACTCATCATAATCACATCCCACTTTTCTAACTCCTCCCAGAATCCTTTGTTCTCGTTCTTCAAACCTGACACATTCCAGAAAGCTATTTTCAGGTTTCTCTCTTCCCCTTCCTCTTCTTTCTTCTTTACTTTGTTTTCCCTTTGCCGCTTGGAAACCCGTCTGATTTATTTCTAGCCTCTTTTTCGTCTCGCTTCCCCTTACCTTTCTCAAGACTTTTTCCTTTTTTCCTTAATTCTTCTAGTTCTTCATCCCAGCACCATTCCTCCCCATTTATCCATAACCTGTCTCTCCCTATCCATACCATATGGCCCTTTTTCCTCTCTACCCAAGCCCTCTGCTCTATTTGCCATCTCCTTTTTCTCTCCCTCCACGTCAGATCTTCTTCAATTCTTTCCCTTCATCCTCTCAATAATTTTTTTCTCCCATAATTTTCTTTTTCTCCTCCTCACTCCCCACTTTTACTAGAAACATTCCTTCTTTTCCTTTTTTTGACCCTCCTATTCTCTTGACTCCTTCTACCCTTACCTGCACTCTAATATCTCGAAAAAGATTTGTTATTTCCACTTCTCCTGTTTCACTCTCCACTTTTAATCTCTTGACTACTATGTTATTTTTCCTCTTTGCCCTTACTTCCGCTTCTAATCTTCTTTCGATCTCACTGAGTCTTTTCTTCAATCTTTCATTCTCACTTCGGACGTTATTTTCATTCCCTTGAACTATTTCCTCATTTTCTGTTTTTACCCCCATATGCTCATTCCTAATTTCTATACTGGATACCCGCTCTTCCAACTGCTTTATTTCTCTAGATCTCTGTTCGTCAACCTCTTTCTGTCTATTCTCAATGCTCTCTAGCTTACCCCAAACATTGTCTTTCTCCTCCTTCCAACGTTTATCCCATTCTTCCCATTTTTCTCTGGCCTTTTTCCCTTCCCCCCTTACATCGGTTCCCTGACTATTCATATCCCTATTTATTTCATCCAATTTCTTTCTTGTTTCCTCTCTAAAGCCTTTAATGAGAGCTTCCAATTTTTCAAACATTCTCCAAACCCCCCCCCTCTCTCTCTGGTGTTTTCCTTTTAATTCTCACTCTCTTGTTCCCCTGGTCCCTTTCTACCTCATCTTCCCCAGCCACTCTTTTCCTTTTTTCCTCCCCTTCACTGCTAGTCGCACTTGCCTTTTTTTGCCATTCGTCCAGACTTCTGTTCGAACTGGCGTTGCCTAGCTTGTTAAGGCGCTGTAAATTTGAGGGCCTTCCCCGTTGCTTGCCCGTACCTGAATCCGCTACCCTCCCCACCCGGGTCCTAACCTCAAAAACTTCACACGCTCCAAATTTTCACCTCAAACCACTCACTTTCATCCTTCGCACCTTTGTCTTCAATCACCCTTCTTCCTTTACAATCGATCTCCGCAATTTCTGCCCTTTCTGCATCCACTCACCCTTATTTTCTCCACCAAAGCCAAAAATACACCACTTGACAAAAAGAATTCTTTCGCGATCGGTACCGGAAACGGAAGCCATGATTTGGCTTTATAATTTGCAAATATAAAAATAATGAAAATATTATTATAACTATAACCTGAAATAAACATATTTTGTTAATGACTCAATTATGTAAATTTAGGCAGGGACACGATGTAAGGGGGGGGAAGTGAAAAAGGTCAGAGAAAAATGGGAAGAATAGGATAAAGGGTGAAAGGAGGAGAAAGACAAGGTTTGGGGTAAGCTAAAGAGAATTGATAATAGACAGAGAGAGGTTAACGAACAGGACAAAAGAAGGAATGTTTCTAGTAAAAGTGGGGAGTGAGGAGGAGAAAAAGAAAATTATGGAGGGAAAAAAATTATTGAGAGGAAGAAGGAAAGAAGAAAACGAAGAAATAGAAATGGAGCAACGGCCGGATTATATTAAGGGTCTATTAGGGGGAGAGCAAAATAAGGTCAAAGGGGAAAAGTGTAGGATACACCAAGGAGAAATAGAAGAAGGAAACGAGATTAAAGAAGAAGAAGTGGATGAGGCAATAAATATGTGAAAAAGAAACAAAGCGACAGGAGAAATAGGGATGGAAAACGAAGCGATGAAGTATGGAGGAGAAGGGATTAGGGATGGGATGTGGAAGATCCGCAATAATGTCTGAAAAGGGGAAGGTTGGCCGGAAGAGTGGACGACGAGACTGCTTGACAATCAAAGAGAGGGATGTTGAGGAACAGTTGACAAAGAGGATGAAGGAAATTTTTACTGAAACCAGGATTAGGGTGAAAATTGGAAAGAAAAAATGGCAGGTTTTCTGGGCAGGCCGAGATCTAAGACAAGGGTGCCCGTTGAGTCTGTTACCATTTAATATCCTACTGGCAGACTTAGAGGAGTAGCTAAAGGAGAAAGGAAAACGTGGAACGGTTTTGTGTAATAGCAAACTATACCCTCTAGCATACGCGGACGATGTATTTCTATTAGCAGATGATGAGAAGGGGATGAACCTAATGATGAGAATCTGGTTAATGGACAAATTAAGACAGCCTGGAGGTTTGAAGACAAGCTAAAAAGGAGAGAGGAAAGTAGAATTGCACAAGCATGTTTCGGAAAAATTCGGAACAATGAAAAGAGAGTTAATATGGGAAATTCAAAATGGGTGTTAAAAGGGAGGAAAAGAAGACGGGTGTGTAATATTCGAGAAGGGGTTATGGAGTGGCAGAAAATAGGGTTAGAGCTATTAGTTAAAGAAGGAGAAGAGAGATTGACAAAGATTATAGATTCGAGGTACAATAGATGATATATGATGGTCAAGGGGTTGACGGAACCAGAATATCTCCGAAAAATAGAAAAAGAAGAAAAATGGAGTAGGGTTGTACGGTTTAGAATGGGAGAAGAAGTGAGAGAATGCAGATATTGGATGGATGAAGAGGAGAATTTATGCAGAGTATGTGGATATGAAATGGAGTCATCGGCACATGTATTAGAGAGATGTACAGGAAAGGATGAGGGACAGTTGAGTGTGGATGAGTGTGTAAAATGGATCTTGGATGGTAGTGGGCAGGGAGTAATGTGGATGAAAAAATCGAAAGAGGTAAGGGAAAGCAAGGGAGTAGTCAGAGCCGAACGGGCTGTCCTCAAAAGGGACAGTAAAAAGCGACGATTGTTTTCCATGTCGTGAAAAATGCATTTTTTATGGTAAGAGGAAACGGAAGCCATGGAAGCTCGCTCATTTTAGGAATTGATGTCACTATTGTTAATATTGTTTATCCTACGTAATACAAAATAGTAGAGTGTAAGTAGTAGTTAAGTCAGACTAAGGATGGAATTGTAAATATATGTACAGGGAGAGGAGGCAATATATCTATAAACTTAATATACTGTATATTATTCAAAAAATTAGATTTTAACATAAACTTTAAATTAATATTCCGGTAACATTGAATAAACCACATTCTGGTAAAAAGTGTCTTTATTAATTCAATGTAACGATTTAAAAATTATGAGAAACAAATTTAAATATTATACATGATAATGTCATTCATTAACTTGACCCTGTAAGATCCGTCCCCATGTGCTACTACTGGAGGCTACGAGTTTTTATATATATGAATATTCTGTGGTACAACTGTGAACATGCGACATCAATTTTCAACCACTTATGAATAAAAAAGGTGAATAGATAGGATTTTGAAGTCTTAAAAAATTTGTCACAAATATTTTTTTAAATGCTCAAAAAGTCCCAAAAAGTAGACATTTAACAAAAACGAAAGGGGTCAAATTTACCACAAATCTAATACCCGCTCTGATAACAATTAATGCAATTAATAATGCAATTTAACAAACATACTTTTTCTGAAATCTTTAATTTTGCTTCGACTTTTTAATTTTGAAAAGAATAATAAGTAACTCTTAACCAGAATCATTTTTTAAATAGTAAATCACAAAAGAAAAATGTGGTCTTTCACACATTTTAATATAAATCCCCCTTCTGTCTTCCCTGAACTACCGTGGGCACATAAATACCTAGCAGCAACGTAGAATAAAATAGTTTGAAAACGAACAAAAACCATAATCAAGCCCCTCATTGCCACTTGTTACTGATCCACTATCCAAAGATATCTCCAAATAACCTAAATTGCACTATACAATTTTGTAAGGGGCTTTTCGTATAGGATTTCAAATATTTTTATTATTTATTCAGAGATATCATTAGATAGTGGATCTTAAGAAACGATATAGGAAACTATTATTAATAATGTTATTTCATTTTTAATTAATTTTGAAAATCTGCAGCACTTAAAAAATGTTTTAACTCTTTTCGCCACTTTTTACTTAGAGCGAGGTATTAATTACCGTAATTTAAAAAAAATTATTGTTTTAACCAGCAGCTCTAGTTCAGGACTTTTTCACAACTTTGTTTATAAACTTTCATTAATGATTAATTCGTTCAGTAAATAGTAAGAGCAAAGTTTAATATGTCAGGAAAAACGCAACTTTCTAACTATAATATTCTAACAGAAATTCGGCTTGAATAATAATAATTTTTTCAAACAACTTATTTATTCAACCAATTATTAGTTTAAAGTAGTATCTAGCCGCGTAAAATAATCTGAAGAACCTTGCCGTTTATTTATATTCCCCGGGGCCTACCGGAAGTAATATTTTTTCTAAATTTGACCTCTTATAAATAATTAAAGTGCAAATGAAATAGCATTTTAAGTTATAAATAGTATTAAACATACCAGCAGGGCTAATCAATGCCAATAGGGTGATACAGAAAAACCCAATCACAGCTCTCATTTTTATCAAATAAATGGCGCGATCGTCACTCTACTCGCCACCCTTTTCAGTTTAACGCATGGTAAATGTTTTTATTTTCATCAAATTTCAAGTATATTTAACCAGCTTTAAGTAGTTTTAAATACGAATTTTCCAATTTAACTGAGTTTTTAAAAACGAACTTCTGAATCGAGTAACGACGGAAGCGCAGGTTGTAGATAAACGACAGAACAGATCTTTCGAGATACAGAATGGGACTTGGCACATTCACGGTTTGTATAGCATTAGCCAATATGGCATTTGTGCTCATTAATTGTTTGTATTTCATCACTGAATTCTTTCTAGAGTGAACACGAAAAATACTTCCGTATTATCCCGCTATGATAAACCATTTTTTTCACTAAATCAAATATTTCATAGAAGAACGATGACTAGTTAATATTGCTCAAAACCATGACAGCATGTTTTTTTTATGAGAAAGAAGATAAGCATTCACGTCCATTGTATGGAATTTGTTATTTAAACAATTTGGGACAATACAAAGGAATGTAAAATTATGAAGTACAAATCCAATTAAAATATTATATTAACTGGCCAAAGAAATATTCTTTCAAATCTGATTTAAAGTTGAAGAATCAATAATCAGAATTTCTAGAAACCTGTCGAATACCTTGATCTACTTTGAGGTACAAAATATTGAAGCAGCTCTCAAAAAACAAATTTTTTGCCCCGAAACTGTTTCATTACTTGAGCATTATTTTTGAGCCAGTAAAACGCATTTCCGAAATTTGTCACTTACACCCTTTGTCTGATTTTTTATATATACTAAATAGACTGCTGCCTGAAGCTGAAAAATTTGATAACTAAATGACTTACTGTTGATGCGAATTCGATTAGTTAATTTCTTATAGCGTAGGGTCGACAAAGATATAAATAAGCCACTATATACGCTGTTTGTCTTTGGGACGCCTCATTTGATTTTCTCGTTCGCTTGAACAAAATGTAACATAAATACAGTGACAAATAAATTAAAATGATTGAAATAGACATACATGATCAATTTTGAAAGGTTTTAATGGGAACAGCACTGATTCCATATATGAGGTCAGTTCAAAAAATATGCGGACTGTTTGAATTTCGCGGCTCGAATTAATTCAGGAGAATTCGCTAAGTGACGCTTAGTTCGTACAGATCATCTGTTTAAAACGCGGTATTCCAATCGTAGATATCTTCATTGGTTGATAAGCTACACGGTTTTAAGTAAAAAGTGTTTTTTTGTTTGTCGGATTGTAGAATGGACAGCCTGAAAGAACAACGAATTGCTGTGAAATTTTGTGTGAAACTAGGAAAATTTGCAACTGAAACATTTGCCATGCTCAGCGAGGCCTACGGTGATATTCCCATGAAGATTACTACATGTTTCAAGTGGCATGAACTTTTCAAGGCTAGCCGGCAGTCGATTGACGATGATGAGCGTCCTGGACGTCCTTCAATGTTAACTGATGACCCACACGTTGACAAAATCAACATTCCAGTGCGCGAAAATCGACGTCTGACCATTAGAGAGCTTACCGAAGAGTATGCGATATCAGTTGGATCTTGTTACGAGATTTTGACCAAAAAATTGAAGATGCACCGCGTCACTGCGAAATTTGTGCCACGCCTCCAGCTCATTCAGCACTTAGAACTCGTAAGTTTTTGGCCAAACACTTGATTACTGTTATTTGCTACCCCCATACTCACCTGACCTTGCTCCTTGTGACTTTTTCTTGTTCCCAAAACTGAAAAAAAACCCTCAATAGAAGAAGATTTGAGACAATTTCGGAGATTAAGGGAAATGCGACAAAGGAGCTGAAAGCCATCACAAAAGAAGCGTACCAGGACTGTTTCAACAAGTGGAAACACCGTTGCGATAAGTGTGTGCTTTAAAGAGTAGAGTATTTTGAAGGAGACCCAGACGTCTAACTTCCAAATAAAGTACATTTTTTTATGACCTCAATCCGCGTATTTTTTGAACAGACCTCGTATAATTTTTCCAAAGGATTTGTGAACGAAGGAAAGAAAACTTGTCGAATATCCGGGGCTCCGCGACTCTTCCAAAGGGCCAGTTCTTGAAGGTGGTGTCCCCAAATTTTGCGAAATACGTTGCGAAATGGAGCAAAAAGCAGAGAGGACTACTGACATGCCCTGTCTGTGTTTTCGTAACTGTATTTGTGAGCAACCACCAAGCTAGCTGTTTCCTGCACTCTATACGCGGAATCAGGGCGCCCTCCGATATCGACCGTGGGTTAGGACTACAATTCCCAAAGGAGAAACCCTCTTCTGGGACATTGACTTTTTGATTAGACTATCATCAATCGTTATTACTTCAAAAATAATAAGACACGTTTACCGAATTTTTTGGCCCATTTTAAGAACTATGAGCGTCTATTAATCATATTAGCCAAGGGTGCAGAAACTCTACCGGTTCGCGCGCATGAACTCCCATCAAGATCCGCTGGTCCAGAGGACCAGAGTCTGACTGATGGCCACGCTGCCGTGGGTTCGAATCTTCTTCCCACCTTTTTTTTCGTATTGTAAACATGTCCAGTAATAATTTCTAATGCTTTGCTGGCGAATAAATTATTTTTTTTGAAAAATATACTGGTTCGCGCGCACGAACTCCCATCAAGCTGCGTTGGTTTAGTGGAAAAGATTCTGACCAGTAACCACGCTATCGTGCGTTCGAATTTCTTTCTCATCTTCCTTTTTTCGTATTTTAAACATGTCAAGTAATAATTTTTAATGCTTCGACGACGAATAAATTATTTGTTTAAAAAATACTACTGGGAAATAAATATCATGCTGACACTTTTCGAATAAATTATTTGTATAATCGTAAATATTTTTCACATTTTTGCAAGTTATAATCGTCATGGATTATCACGTAGCTGGGTGATGCACTGTTCACTGCAGCGACGGAAAAAATGAGAATCAGCCAAAGATTAGGCTGTTTTTAATTGGGAAATAAAAACAAAAAATGTGCATAAAATTTGCTACAATCTATTGAAATGGACTTTTTTTGCAAATAACATGTGCAGACGCATAAATTTGATTAATAAAACAATTTACGATTGTATGTTAATTTGTAAATTTACCCAGTTTGAAATTATAACTGGATTATAAATTATAAATTTATTTAGTTATCAGGAATAATTTTCAAAATTACAAATTTAGAATCCGCAAATCTTTGAAAGTAGGCCCTCTGCAAATTTATTTATAAATCGGAAGTTCATCAAGACCCCCGACTTGAAATTTCTATATTACACAATTTTCCAAATTTATAATTTTAAAACATAAATTACAAAATTTATCTGCTTGTAAAATTTTTTGTTCTAAGTAGCCAAATTTATCATATCTACAATTTTGAAACGTAGAGCGCGGTAAGTGCTTACATTTTTTTTAAATTTTAAGTTAATAAATGCATGTTTATGTAAGTAAAATAAGAGTAAAGTTACGGCACTGAACACTATAGTATCTGGCAGGTGCCCTTATTTAATCGGAGGATTTCGCTTGCTTCCGATAACGTTCAAGCGTTCCTGGCTCGTGTCAAAGTTCGTCAAGATTCGCCAGTTTTGTAATTTTCGAATAATAATCAATGTGGAAAATTGTACAATATCTGGAATAGTTATTAGGCACCTTGATATTTTTGGAATTTATAAATAAATTTGCAGAGGGCCTAATGTAGGAAATAGTATTCACATTTCTTGTTTTTATTTCCGAATTGAAAACTGCTTGATATTTCGCGATTATCACCCGCAAAAATGTAAAAAAGAATTATGATTATACAAATAAATATTCGAAAAATGTCTGCGTGATATTTATTTTCTAGTAGTATTTTTCAAACAAATAATTTATTGGCTAATGTGATTTACAAACGCTCACAGTTCTTACAAGGGACCAAAAAATCCAGGACACCTGTCCTATTACTTTTGAAGTAATATACTATAGATTGATGATACTGTCATCAAAAATCAATGTCCCAGAAGAGGTTTTCCCGTTTGAGAATTGTAGTCTTGATCCACAGTCGATAGCGAAGGGCGCTTCATTTTCGCGTATAGAGTGAAGGTAACAGCTATCCTGGAGGCTGATCACAAATACAGTTGCAAAAACACAGAAAGGGCATGTCAGTTCTCTCTGCTTTTTGCTCCATTTCGCAACGTATTTCGCAAAATTTGGGGACACCATCTTCAAGACCTGGCCTAAGCTACTTAAAATTTCATTACGAAAGACATCTGGGTCCCAAAGACCCTTGTATGCTCACTAAGGGTGAAGGATGCTCAGAGTGCGGAATAAAAACAAAACACAAATATTTCTGCATATCAATAAAAGTAAAGAGTCTGTTCTCGACAGCCGGAAATACTAAAAATTCTTACAGATACCAAGCGTGTAATCTTTTTTTTCGTAAGAATTATGAAAAAAATTTAAAGTAATATTTTCTGAGCATTTACAAGGCATCGTAAAGATGGAACTAGAGATATTTTTCGGTAAAAAAAACAGATAAATGAATTCTTTTTGCGACGGTTGTATTTTTAATTAATTGTAGAAAAAAAATTTTTTTCTGTCTTACGGCCACGGCGAAATAAAAACAAATTAGAGTTATCAATGCAACTCCATTTATTTTTAGAAGAAATTAAAACTTTGACGACGTTTCGGCATCACTGCGTTCTTTTTTCAGAGTATCTAAATAATAATTATAATGAGCTAATACATCATAAAAATAAATATAAATGGTTTAAAGAAGTTATTATCTATGCGTAAAAAATATTTAAAAAATATTACCTTAGTTTAAGACGGTTTTTAAGCGAAACAACAATCATTCCAATTTTGGAGCCAATACGTGTCAATTTTTTTTGTAGCATAATTAAAATTAGCTTATACGTTATTAAAGTTAAAAAAAAGTAAGACTCCAAACAATTATTGAGAATGAGTAAAAAGAGAAAGCCTCATAAAATCGAAGAGGCTTTTTTCAGCGTAAAAACTACACTATTAACTATTATAAAACCGTTCTAAGTATTTTGGAAACAACGACGAAAATTTGATTGCAAATATTGAAAATTCTGTGAAAAATATTTAAAAAGAAGATGTAAAACTTAATATTAAAAAAACTGTTACTAAAGTATTTTCAATTCATAAAAACATAAATAAATTTAAAAATTCAGAAGAATCAGTCAAGTTAGTTGAAAATTATCAAAAGAACATCAATATTTAATTTTTGTCAAAGCAGATAAGGGAAACCAAACTGCTGCAGCTAGTCGAGATGACTATAATAAAACTGTCGAAAATATTCTTAAGAATAATATTTTATATAAAAATATAAAAAGAAGTATGGTTCCAATATTAAAAAATAAATGCAATGACATAGTCATTAGATGGGAGAAAAAACGATTGATTAATGATCAATGTTTATATCGGTTAAAAACATGGTGCATTGCCTTGGTGAAAAAGGATTTTTTTCTTCTTCATGTGCGGTCGTTTTGCTGCGATCTCCTACTTCAAACGTACCAACAAGTCAATATAATAATCACTATTGATCGATTTACGTTTTTTCCAGGTAGTCAAGGAAAATGACGTCATGTGTATCCCAAAAAACAGACGCCATGATTTTGCCAGCAGACTGCTGCGTTTTTGGACGCTTTGGGCGGCTTTCGCCAGCCTTGCTCTCTGAATCGTCGATACGTTGCTTTTTTTGTTCTATTGCAAGCAATCGCGGCAACCACTTTGAAAAAACCTTTTTTATGCTCAATTTTTGATGAAGGATTGTAAATACGCTTCCAGATGATATCTGTGTCATTTCTACAATCTCACGGACCTTTACTTTGCGATTTTTCATTCCGATTTTTAAAACTTCACTCACATTTTCCGGTGTAACGGCTTCCAATGGCCTACCCGAACGTTCTGCATCGTTTGTGTCCATACGATCACGTTTAAACTCAGCATACCAACGACAAATCGTTTATTTGGATGGAGAGGAGTCCGAATAACGTTTTTCAAGCCACTGCTGGGCTTCTACGGTGTTTTTACCCTTTAAAAAACAATGTTTAATCAATACACGAAATTTGCTTTGTTCCATTTTTCAAGCAAATTACAAAGTGACTTTACTCTAACCTCGATAACTCTGTTGTTTGTGGTCCAATCGACGTGAAATTTTTAGACGTTTCATGTGAAGGTTCGCACTCTAGGAAAACGTGGCTAGTTTGGTACTACTAGCACCATCTATGGGTTCTTCTCGGGACTTATTGAACGATGTGTTAACTGGTGTAAAAAACCGTCTTGGTCTGGGAGATATCTCAATTACAATTCATATAATTTCATTTGTCATAAAATCGATTTATTGGAAGGTTTAGTTTATCGATGTGTCAAATTGAGTGAAATGCAATATAGAAAAGAAAATTTAAATCAACTAAAAACTACATTAGTATCTAATAACATCAACTTCTTCTGTTTTAATTACGAAGAGAGTGGTGTGTGATAGTCATATTTATTAAATATAAGTATGTGAAGGATTGTTTGAAAGAGAAACTGGCCCCCGTCAAGTTAGCTCCTGTTTTAACTTGAATAAAGTCCAAGGTTAATCAAACTTGCAGAGCGTGGACTGTGACAACTTTTAACATTTTTTTTTTTCATTGTGCCAGATCTTTAATTTGAGAGCTGGAGAAGGGAAGGGTGGCTTAGACAACCAAAAATATTCTTAATAGTTAAAACAACAGTTATCTTTCAATCTGATAGATTTGAGTATACATTCATAAAAAGGGGCCGCACAGGAAAAGAAAACAAATCACAGAAGCTCATTTTTCAAATTATCTTTCTGAAATTTGAATTTAAGGGGTATATGTGAAGCTAGCCCCCACCCTCCTGAAATCCATCAGGCCCCTAATTTTTTCGTAACCAGAAGGGTAAAAAAGAAAAGAAATAAAATTTAAAAAAAATAAAAAAAAGTTCTATTTCCAGACAAATGGCCGTACAGATTTTTCGAGATACATGACATGTTTTCTCTCACCCAATAAGAAGCTTAACATTCATTCACTTGGTATGTTATTTATTATTACAAAAAGTCGGGAAAATAAAGAGAAATTCAAAAGGCTAAAATACAAATGCATTATAAAATATAATATTTACTAGTCAATGAAATATATTTTTTTAAACTGCTTTAAAATTAAAAAATTAATGATTAGAATCTTTAAAAAATCTCTTCCATATTTGATCCACTTTATGGAACAAAATATTAATGTAGCTGTTAAAAAATAGAATGTTTTGTCTCGAAACTATTCTGCTTTTGAATCTATTACAATTCATCATAAAGATAAAACTTTAAATTAAATTTTTTTAAAATTGTTTTTGCTATTGACCAATCCTAGGCCAGTAATTGCGCTGGTGATGAACTTTGTCAAACTACAGGATTTTTCACCCGTGTCATATCATGACCACTCAAGCTTTTTTTCTCAAGAATCAAGAGGTATCACGTGGATGTCAAAGACTGAACAGAATTTTGTGCATATTCTTTTGTAGTTTTTTTATTTTTCTCTATAATACATCAATAAAATATAATATAAACTATTAAATAAACATTCTAAAAGAAACAACGATAATTAAATAACATAGGTTTTTATTTTTTAACCTGTATAAAACAAGTTAGTACTTATCGTTAGTGAATCGTGAAAAGAACATAAAAAGATGAGCAATCACTTTTAATCAAATAATACCAGACACGGATTTCAAACCACTTCCAAAGATATTTGGGTATCATTTGAACTAATTTTTTTTGTTTAAATAATTTTGTCGCCTACAAAACGTGACAATATGTTATTTTCTGCAATTAATGGCATAATTATCCTAAGTTAAATGTTATGTTTTTTCTTACGGATGTTTAGCAATTTCTTAAAAATTTTTCCTTTGTTTAAACAGTATTTTTTCCTGTGCACGAATACAAAATTCACGGTTTTTACATGAATAATGTGGGAATTATCGCATCAAAGTCGCTGTCACTGCCGCTGTCGCTCCAACGATTATACTTATCATTCTTATTTTGTTGGGCTCCTCGAGGATTTGCATTTTTTGTTTGAGAACTAGTGCCGCCTCGCGTCTTCTTGCTCGGGCCCCTTGAGCTCGAAGCCTGACCTTGTACTGGTTTTTGTGCCGCCTTAATTTTCGTGGGCCGTTGAGGTAGAGGAGATTTAGTGCCGCCACGCGCTTCCTTGCTGGGGCTCCTTGAGCTCGAAGCCTGTCCTTGTGCTGGCTGATGAACGGCATTTACTTCCGTAAGCCGCTGGTGGGGAAGAGTGGGTGTTTCCTCTCTTCCTAAAGTCGTGGCAGAAATTGTAGGCTGCCCAGGGAGTGCGGGGTTTTCAACTTGTTTATTTTTTTTACCCGAAAAACAGGAAAAAACAGATGATGATTCTGCAACAACAACATTAGTAGAAAATTAATTATCGTATTTGCTCGTGAAACAGTTTATTAAGTAGTAATTTTTAGTTAACAAAGCAATGTTATTTTTCCCTCACAGAAAAATAATTCGCCCAATGAGATGATTGTAAATACTCTCAAATAAGTTACAATAGGCAGTATGTGTATCTATAGAATTTCTAGTGCCAACAAATGCCTTGCAGCTTTACCGCGTTAGAAGTGATGAGGCTATTTTATGTGCATAAATACTTTATCGCTAAAATCATGAAAACTGCCGGGGAAATAAAATTTATTTGGGCCAGGAATTTCTACTTAGTGGGCACAAAATTTGGCTACGTCTTGACGACATAGTTACGACATCTTTACGAGATCGTCAAGAAACCTTAACGACATAGACATAGTATGTCGCAAAGTTGTCGTAAAGATGTCGTAACTATGTCGTAAAGATGTCGTAAAGACGTTGCCAAATTGTGTCCCCATTCTGTAGGCTTGTACGTCAGGCCTATAAAAGATTAGCGTGAATTATGTCATTATATTGGTAATAATCATCGCGCGATGATCATAACTTAATAACTAATTTTCTTAAATATAGTCAAATGATTCCACGCAATCTGAAATAGATACCGATTCGAAAAAGGAATTTAGAAAGAAAAAATTCTTGCGAGAACACGATAAAGAAGAAAAAGAAGTTAAAGATAATATCAACTCTGAAAGTAATTTAAAAAATTGCTGATTAATGAACACGTATTATTTCCAACAGATTATCAATTTAATGACTGGCAAATCGGTTTGCCATTGCAATTAACTAATAAAGTAATGGATCATTTGCACACTCTAATTTTTCAAAGCGGAAAACCCAAATGAATTAGTAACTGCAGAATTTTATGGGCCACTGCCACGATCAATCGGTGGATTAGAATATACATTTGTTTTATTGGATGCATGTTTTAAGTATGTGAAATTATATTCTATCAAAAGAGAGTCAACAAAAGAAGCTTTAAGTACAATATTTAATAGTAACAATCCGGAAATGAGAAAGCCGACAAAGATGTTATTATTTAATGCTAGTCAACTTATATCGCCTTTTTGGCGTGCGGAATTGCGAAGGGAAGGCTTTATTTTGGTATAAATATATTAATTGGTAGCTAACATATATTTTCAATTGAACATGGTACATTTTAGTAAAAAAATCTAATATTCTGTTTTAAATTTTCTTATTTTGTTGAATATTTGGTTTTTTTGTTATTGTTTTTTTTTTTGTAAAAAATTAATCTTCTGGTTTTGAAATTTATCATTTTTGTTTAGAAAATCAACTCTTTGTTTGAAGATTATTATTTATAGTTCAATTTCACTACTTTCTGTGCATGCGGAAATAGGTATGGGTGAAAATATTGACTATTAAATTTTACGTTGAGAATTCACATTTTTTGGTTGAATACAATACAACTGCTTGTTTGAAACTTCAAAAACTGTTTTCTTTTTGTTATAGGTTTATAATTTTAATTGTAAAATGAGTCATTTTCTTGATTTTTGCGCTTCAGTCATACGCATGAAAATTTAAAGGGTAACGATAATTGGCTCTTATTATCATAACGGACTCATAGACAGCTCGAGATAACCGAGACGATGGTCCGTGACAATCGAGTCGACTTTCTAAAATTGTCGATTTGGACATTTTGCTTTTACCTTCTAGAGATAGTCGCTTCAGCCATATACAATAGTTGTCCCTAAGTCGACCATCCAATATGGTCTGTCTGCATATTTGGATGGCCAAACAAACCTTCCATTTTTCTCCGTGTACGCGACCATAGTATCATTGTACACATGAAACTATAGGAACCATGTTATATTAAATTACGATATTTCTAAATTCTGTGTAAATTTTCAAGTATTTTTGAACCATGGAACCATGGAAACACGGTATTTTCTTATTAATGACATATTTGACATACTAAAATGTTATTCGAGTCTCTAGCTGACCTTTTATCTAGTTTCTATTAACTACGAAATCGTTGAGGAGCGTATGCAAGGGGAGGGGGGTTTTTCGGGTTCAATTCATGTTCAAACAATTATGTTCAAAACATTATCCTTCAACAATCATAATAACTAGTGGTCCAATTCAATCTCTGTGAATTAGTAGAGATTTACCAATTACGGATTGAGATTTGAAAATTTTATAGATTCGAAAACACAAAAGAAAAAATACTATTTTAATTCAAACGATTTAGAACAATACATAACCACAGTGCGATGAAAAATTAACTTTAAATTATAAATAGTGTTTTACTTACCAGCAGAATTAATGAATGTGACTACGGTGAAACAGAGAAGCCCAATCACAGCCCTCATTTTTATCAAATAACAGAAATGCACGGTAAATATTTTTATTTTTATAAAGCTTCAGGTATATTCAACTTGCTTTAAATATATGTAAATTATACAATTCCACGGAACTTTAAGAAATAAATTTCCAGATGGAATAACGAATGAAGCGCAGGTTACAGATATACGACAGCAGTTTGTTTAGCGTGATTTACTATCTCATTTGTCGTCATTGGTTATTTGCATTTCATCACTCAATTATTTCTAGAATGATCGCAAAAAACACTTTCGTTTTATCACGCTATTATATAAAATTAAAAGGGGGGAAATTATATATTGAATTGTAAAATGATGACTAGTTAATATTGTTAAAAACCATTCCATCATGTTTTCTTTTGATCGAAAAGAACCTAAGTATTCTTTCACGATGTATGTAATTGATTATTCAGAAAATTTAGGATACTGAAAATAAATGTAAAATGATTAAATGAAAGAAAAAAAAGACAAAGTTAACATCGATTTCAGTTAAAAAGTTCGCTGCAACAGCAATGAACCTTTTTCAATAAACAATATATGAAACTGAAACAGTTTCGAGTTTTTGAACTGCCTCGGAATAATCTTTCAGTGAAAATCCGTTTTCTGCTATTTCTGCAATTGTTCTAAAAATCGAAGAAAGAGTTTTCAAAATAATGAAGGTATCACAATTTTGTTTTTAAAATAATTACATCTATCGCGAACGAATGAAAATATATTTGTTGTGACTAGAAAGAAATCAGTTGACACCTAGCTGGAAATTCGCCATATTCACAAAGATCGTAACGACAGTTCAAAAGCTGTGAGATAAGAATTTCCGCCCTGGCATTTTATTCAAGAAAAAATTTTGAAAACTAAAATTTAAAATATACTTTTACATAAGCATAAACTTTAAATTATTAATATTTATACGCAAATTTATTCTTAAATAAATTAACGATACAACATATTCATTGTATTGTAAATATAACTCATGCTTAGAACTTCACAATCAATTCGATTTTTATTTTTCGTTTTGTTCGAAAACATAAGATAGTTCTTGTGTAAAGTTTTTTCACTTTAATGCACGAAAAATACGTTTTAATTCGTTCACGACAAGTACACGAATTCATTCATATTTGGCAGTTTTCTTATTGCTATTAAGTACGTATCAGCTGACAGTTTTAAATCCATGGTATAGTAAGCTTTCGCTAAACAGAATGTAAAATTTAACTGCAAAAAATTCTACATGCAACGGTAATACAAATGGTAACACAAAAAAAATTACAAAGGGTAATACAAAAAAAAAATTATGAAACACATACCTGCGGGTGCCAACCTTCATAAAGGCAATCCTGAAACTTTAATAGGATGAGGACAAATCAGCCCGGATTTGGCCAAAACGATAAAAGAAAATAGTAGAAATGCGACACGATTATTTCCGATAAGCAGTCAATAACGAAAATTCCAAAGAAAATGCCTTACAAGAGGCTAACTCGGTCCTTATGTAAAGGGGGGGATCGTTTAAATAAAACTTGGCAAGACACTTCATAATAAAATAAGAATACGAGGGTGGATTGATAAGTTTCCGGCCTGACCAAGAAAAACAACGTTTTTAAGAATTTTTTTTTTTATTTCTCAACATAATCTCCTCCAAGGCT
>NC_046659.1:129337597-129341379 GCF_010883055.1 Belonocnema kinseyi | reverse complement strand
CTATCTAAGGATGGTACTATAGAACGCCACCTCAAGGTAGGCCTAGTGGCGCCATCTCTTGGTCAGGCCGGAAACTTATCAATCCACCCTCGTATAATGATATAGAAAAATAGAAAGGTACAGTTGTCCAATATGTAGAAAATGTAGAAAATATCGTCTTAGAGTCAAAACTATATTCAAAAGGAAGCAGTTGATCGAAAACTAGGGGAAATCCGGTAAAAAGAAAAAAGAATTGACTTTAATTAATAGGTGATCTAACAAAAAAAGAGGAGAGGGTGGGGGTTGGCAAAGAAAGGCACTCATAAAAATTAACTGTGAAAAGTTATAATGAAATAGGAAACGGGGAAAGGCTACATAAGGGTCGGGAAGTTACATGACTAAAGGGTCGGCATAGGGATAATAATAGGTACTCACATTTTAAGAAAAGGGAACATACGAAGAAAATTCGAATAATCCATAATTAGACACCGCACAGAATCACAGGTAACAAGGCGAAGAGAACAAGGGTCATTAAAGTTCTATGATAATAAAAAGAAAAGATGAAAAAAGACCTGGCTGAGTCACTATAAAAGAGATTCAAGTACTATCTCCAGAAAAGGAAGCTGTAGTCAAGGGAAAAGTTGATTACAAAATTTTGACACTGAGGTCAACACCCCGAGCTTACAAGCGATACTAATGAGACGCGTGGCCGGCGGGTCGACCACTGCACGAGAAGACTCACTTACGAAGAGCGGGGTGAGAGACAAAGAAGCTAACGCACGAACTTAAATTAGGAATCTCTGCGGCCAAGAGAGAGACCGACGATGTGACACGCCGCTGGTCTGCCTCGCTGCTCTTCTTTCTCCACACTTCCTTCCTTCCTTCCTTCCAACCTGTAGACCGTTTTCCGTTGGCGCGAAATCTACCACGTGTTGGCTTCGAACCACTGGACTTGAGGCCAGTAAGGGATGACTGATTCTTGGCTGATGATTGGCGGACGGAACGGTACTGCGGTTGTAGGGGGGGTTTTCCAACAACCCTCGAACGATATTGAGAAATATACAAACGTTAATAATTGTGTACATCTTTTGTTAGGTAAATTTGGCAGAAATACCTGTACACTGACGGACTTTGTGGTCATTTCACCCTGAGTTTATTCTTAGGTTTTAATATTAAGAATAACCCTTGACGATAATGAGAGAGAGAAGATTAAATTCTAAACGGTACGGTACATTGGCCCGAAATGCCTATCCATTTACGGATTTTGTGGTCAATTCGCCCATAAATTAAGTATTGTTGTTGCTTCAATTTAGCGCAATTACCTTTTAAATTTGAGTTTTCAGTAATTCGCCCCTGGTCCACCCTCACCAGGAACGAGCCTTGGGTATGTAGATGTCCTTGAAGCCAAACGGAACAAAAAAAAACCAGAATCAGCATGAAGGTAGTAAATGAAGGTCTCTGGACTGTAGAAACCTCAATAAAAGGGGTGGCGTCGAATCCTAATCGATGAAACCACGGAATGTAGACATTCTTGAGTCTTCGTGCTTAAGACCGCATAATTCTCACAATTTTTATATACATACAAAAAAATACTAGACGAAATCAAATTATCTTAAGTTGCGAATTTACAAAGCGCAGTCATGAAGTGCCGAATTCTACTCAAGGTGTATAATATCAGTTTAATTAAAATAATAATTTTAATTTGTTACTAGATCATTTTGATGGTGCCAAACTGTAATATCACAACAAACATAATGTAAAATATCACATTTACTGGCTAATGAAATATTTTTTTCAAATCTGCTCTAAAGCTAAAGTATTAATCATCAGAATATCTAGATACCTGTCGAATATCTTGGTCAAATTTGATGTACAAAATATTTAAAGAGCTGCTAAAACAGAATGTTTTGTCCCGAAACTATGAAATGACTTAACCTTTATTGACCAATTTTTTTTAATTCTCAGAATTAAATTCTACAAAACGTCATTTGGCCTGATTTTTTAATTTCACTGTGTGAAATTCACCATTTAAACAAATAGAACGTAAAAATTGTACATCTTACGAATACTATTTTTTTCCGAAGGAGAGACTTAGGAGAAGTCCCCATCTATCAGAATGATTGCAGATATATTTCAGAAACATGGATATTAGGTTCAGGATTTAGTTAAATTGTTATAAACAATTAATATAAACCATAACTTTTAAGCGGTGCTGAACTACTACAAAAAAGTTCATCGTGATTAAAAACGCTTAAATATCTCGTAGAAGTAGGACTCAGAATAGAAAATAGCAAAAATTAGTTAACATTCACCAGTACTATAAATATTCTGAGAAACAAATAGTCTTATTTGATTTTGTTGGAAAAAGTTTTTTCAATCCTAATACTCTTTCCACAAAATATCTAGGCCTTTTTCATCAAGATAAAGTTTTATGTTGTGGTTGAGCACCGAATGGAAGTTAGGCAATTTTGGAGGGGTTACATTTGGGGATTAGGGATCGTTTTGGACCTTTCCGAGTAAAAAAGTCCTCAGATCGATTTAGCGACACAAAAAAACATAAAATAACCCTTTTATTGTGCCTGTTTTGCCCCTTCAACTTAAAGATGGTTCACTCTGGATAATTAGAGGCATTTTTAAGGTTAGGTTTGATGGTTTTGAGGTTAAGAGAAGAATGTCTCAAAAAAATAATTTTTTAACATTATATTTAAATGCAGCGACCCGAAATACCTGCAAAAATGTGGTCGCGTTAAACTTTTCATCACGAAAAAAGAATATTTTTGCTATTTTTTGGTGTTTTTTAGGTTAGAAAAAATCCTGACATGCTGGAGCCTAACGTCCACCGGATTCTGATTGGCTGACCTCAAAAACATAAGACCAACATAGTCTGATCAAAAATTCAGACAACTTTTTTTTGTGTGCCGCTTTAAATAAAGACAAATCATTATATTGTAATGCTCTGTTTGTGTCTCGTTATAACTTAAATTATTTTGTTTGAAAATAGAAAAAGTGGATTTCTTGGACGTCCTTCAATTTTTTCTATTTCTTGGACTATTCGAATTTTTTGTGTCAACCGACACTAATGCAGGCTACACTAAAAGCTACCTGGCTTGCAGGTAGCGTGTATTTCATTTGAGTCAGAAACTCCAAATTGGTAAAGATTAATTAATGGTGAGTATAATTTTAAAGATTTTATTATCACAAAATCAAGATGTTTTCTAATTCAATAGTGAAAAAAAAAATTGTTTAGTAAAAATGTTTTTTTATAAGAAGGGACAATTGTTTCTCATCGTTGATTCTATTACTACAGTAAGAAGGTCATATTGTAAAATTGGCAACGTCATGTAGCCCGTCTCGAATTTTGAAGCGTTGCTCTCCGCTTGTATTGAACAGAGTTTATAAAAAAAATAATTTACAATTTTAAAATAGCAAGAAATGAATGCATTTGAAATTAATGATAAACATTCATGACTTCGAACGCTTTTTTTAAACAGAATTCTACTTTTTATTTTCAAAATTATTTAAAGTTGGACTTTTTTCTAATTTTCTATAAAAAATTTCGATTATATAGCAAACTTTCTGAAACTGATTTTTATTGAATGTTGATGGACTTAAGTATCTAAAGAATTTTATTTTATTTAAGGTATGTCCTAATGCAATATTAAATATTGAATATTCATCAAATTTCTTTTATTCGGAAAAGGTACTCTATTTTATAAAAAAAATAATTAAATGTAATTCAGAGTTGTTTACTAATATTAAATATTTTTTGGTGAGAATCAAGGAAAACGAAAGCATTATTTAAT
>NC_046659.1:129334760-129337497 GCF_010883055.1 Belonocnema kinseyi | reverse complement strand
TTATTATTCTTAATAAGCCGCATTATAAATACATATTTTTTCAAATGGAATTTTAATTCATTTTTAGTTTTTTAAAAACACAGAAGCCTAAATTTAGTTTTTGAAAAAAAAGCTACGTTTTTTTTTCTTTAAAATGTTGCTAAATATAGTTTACAATACATCCTAAAAGCCCTTTAAATAATAAAAAGGCTTTCTCATAGTTTTAGAGAAATGATTGAAATTGCATTTAGAATTTGTTTTCTTGTATTTTTCATTAGCTTACATAAGAATAAAACCGGCATTTTTTTATTTTAGCTCCGGAAGTTTCTTTGATACGCCCCAGAAAATCCCATAAATGAAAACTGGGTATTGCGAGTTTTGGACACTATTTATGATTTGGTTCAGATTTGAAAAAATAAAAACGGTGTAATAAAAATACAAAACTTATGTCTATTGATTTATTAATTTATAAATATTTTTTAAATAATGGTAAAAATTTGAGTATTTTTCTGAAATATTCTAAATATTGTCCTTACTTAGAGTGAGGTAATAATTAATGCAAATCTGAAAAGTGGACACAAAGTTAAAAATCAAAAAGAAAACCATCTAGTATACATGAAGAAGATACTTATAAACAAAGATAATTTGTTTGAACCTTGATGTTTGTTAATTTGCATCCACTATTGCCTCATGATAATTGAAAAGTGGATAGAAAGTGGAAAGTTATCAAAAACCTGCAACTTTTAAACATTTTTATAAGAGGATATTCATTATTGAAACGTTCTAACTGAAAAGATGATAATAAATTGTGAAACTCGAAAGAACTTCCAATTTTGAACAAAAATATTCAAGTTTAACTTACTGCACATCATTCTAATGATTCTGAATAAAATTTATAAAATTTGTTTTTTTTTTCTTATGCGGAATCCGTATAAAATTTCATGATTTGGGATAGAACTCCTCATGTCATAGATTTTCTAGGCATTGTAAGTAATATCAAACGTAGATTAGATAATAAATATATATTATTCTAATGCCAATTTCATTACATACTTTGTCTACAATGGCCAGACATCACATATAATTCCTCGGGATTATATATAATACCTGCATAATATACTTTATCTGTAACATATAATAACTTTAAAAATTTTTAACTTCTTCAAACTTACTGGTTAACATTACTGAATAGTTTTTTCCGATGACTTCATGCAATTTTGGATCAATGTGAGTAATACAAAAAATGGCTTACTTGAAAACTGTTCCGCGGTATGCTGCCGCATAACGTCCGAGTGCGAGCGCGAGGACTCCCTCTACAACCGGCTCTGTATCTCAATGAATTTCAATTTGTCCATTTTCTTATTAGACATTTTTCATAGTAAAAAAGTCAAGCTTTCTTTTGTGACTATTTAAAAAAAATCGTAGATGCCTAAATTGCGAAAAAAGTTAAATAAACAATTGATTTATTGAAAAAATTGTTTAAACCATTTTTTTTGTTATAAATAATAAAATAGGATGAAAGCGTGTAAAAAGCACTTTCCAAAATCCTCATAAAAATTTTAAATCGCATAATTAGAAAGGAAGTTACAAGCGTTTGAAACTACCCCTGCAGGCAGTGGGGTTGAAAATTCAACCCCCCCCCCCTTCACTTGGGGAGGGTTGGTAATCTTGGTCTATAAGTTTGTGGATTAACTACTGTTGGGTAGGAGAACATATTCCCAGAATTTAGAGACAATCGAAAAACATGACTTTTTGAGTTGGGGCAGTTGAGGAATAATGCCCCATATATTTTTTCATATTACCTCTACATTGAAAATTGTAGAAAAAAGTTCACCGAGATGTAAGAATTATTTAGCAGTCACTATGAATTCTAATAAACAGTATGAAAAATGCCAAAACTGAATATTTCTTTGCCGATAAAGAAATTTTCTCATTAAAGCTTCTTGAATGTTAGTTAATATAAATATTTAAACTTTTTGTGACGTCAAAATCAGTCATGATCTGATTTGAATTTTAAACAAAACATTCTGATAAAATTTTCATTTAACTATAACGGCTAATTTTTTACACAGATCTTGAATATAAAGCAAACTTTACAAAATTTATTTAATTTGTCTTTATCAATTAAGCAAATTAAAATTTTAATAATTAATAATTATTAATTGATTTGCACTAAGTTTAAACCATTTATATACGAAAAGAGTTTTTTAGTCAAATAAATGAAGGCAATTAAATAATTTGCTATTCTATAACCATTTTTTGTTTATGCATGCAATACAAATTTATAATTGTTCAAACAAACATAATTAATAACTGCATTTTTCGAATTTTTTGCAGAAATATTTTGTGACATTTTTTTTTATTTGTTAGAAATTAATTTCTTCAACTAAAAATTTTATTAATTCAGTATAAGAATCAGAATTGAAGTTGAAAATTCATTTTTTTTTTGTTGAAAGTTGAAATATTTTGTTGAAAGCGTATATTCTCCAATTAAGAATTTATCTTCTTGCCCGCGATTATTAAGGAAATGTGACGTGTATTTGCATTTATTAAATATTATTTTCTAGTGCTAAACAAGCCTGAATTACATTTTTGTATGTTTCTTTAAAAAAATAGCTTTTGTAAACAACAAAAATTAGAAAAGTTTCTTCATAATGACACGTAGTAAACATAATTTTCTTTAAATTTAGAAAGAAAATATTATTCTGAGGATAAACTGCTCCAAAGTTATTTGTCATTATACAAAAAATCGGAAATA
>NC_046659.1:129307260-129334660 GCF_010883055.1 Belonocnema kinseyi | reverse complement strand
ACATACTTGCCCGTAACATTTATAACAAAAATTACGATTTTTCGAAGCTTTGCGAAAATAGTAAGAAGGCAATATTTAATAAGTGGTTAAGAGTTTCTCTATGGGGCCTTGTTATTATTTTAATACAGTCTCTACTTTTAATGTTTTCCATGTTTATAACTTTTAAAAATTATTGTATACAGTCCTATATAAGTTAATACATTTTTACTGTACAATTAGTTATTTTTAACTATCGAATGATAACATATTTTGAAAAATAGGATTTATAATTTTTTACTAATCATTGTTGACCGGTTTTCTGCTAGATGAAGTATATTTTACGTACAAAAAAGGAATCAAAAAATAAAATATAGAACTCTGTTAAAAAGTAGTGTTGAAATACCATGAGTGTATATAATTAAATTTGAGACTACGCATTCCTTGACATTTTTACATAGAAAAAAAATTACTTTTTTTCTAAACTTTGTTTAAACATGCAAACAGAAATGTTTTTAAATTGGAGAAGGGCTACATGATGTTGAAAATTTTACAATGCGACCTACTTACTGTGTTAATAGAGTCAACAATGTCACACGATCAAGTATTTTTCTTAAACTTTTCTATTTTGCATTTTTTCGATTTTAATAAATTTTTCTTAATTAGTGTGTTTATTCATAATTAAATTTATTTGTTTACATTAAGCAATCAGTTGATTTTAAATTTTCAATTAGGAAATATCACGTGTAATCAAAAATATTACTTTTTTACTAGTTTATCATCGCTCACTGTTGGTTAATTGTATCTATAAATTTTGACTTGCAATTAGTTTAATTTCATCAAATTTTATTGAGCGAGATCTTATAGGATTTTTTGCATCAGGGAAGAATCTACAGAATTAAAAAGACGTTTTTTTAAAATGATTATATCGAGATCCAAATAAGTTAATACATATTTACAAATCAATTAGTAGTTTTCACTTTTAAATTAACAATATCTTGACTTCTTCCTTATAAAATCTTTAAAGTTTAACTAGTTATTCGTAATATTTTACCATTTTTAATTATCTTGAATTTGTCAACAAATTATTATAAAACCACCTGCTAATTCGGTAAATGGATCAAAATGATGCAACGTTTTGATAACACTGTTCATAATCAACTTGATTCTAAATTCGGGGTTAATTATCTGCAACAAAATTTCAACTACTTAACACAAAATGAAATTATTAATTCCCTGACCTAAATGACAAGCAATAAGCCTGTTTGGAGTTAAATAATGGTTAATGAGATGAAAAAAAAAATTTTACTTATTCCGTTTATTTTAAATGAAGATTGAGATTGTGGTTGTTTCTTGGCTAATGTCAGTAAATCTCGATCAAGGATCGATTATCGATTTTCAGAACTTGAATTTGGCTGATAATTTGTTCCAGGTCTTGTCCAGATCGAAGTAGTTGCAACAATTTTATACCTGAATTACATTTGGTTACTTTTCTCTCAATAAAGTAGGTTTCTCACACAAAACCAATCAGACAAATTTCCTGAAAGTTTCATATCAAAACTGTGATTTTCTCAAATGTGCCGGAATATTTTTAGTAGGGTGGGCTACCCCAAAATTATTTTTCATTACATGCAAGATTTTCAAATAGGAGTAAAATGAAGAAGAAAATTTTGAAAATATATACGTTACTCACGACAGTTAAATAAAGTAAACTTGTCTGCATTCTTATAAAAAGTTATTTTATTCCACACTCGACCGAAATTGCCACCTTTTGCCCCTGAAACTTAGGCCGAAAGTAACATATATTTTCCACAAACCGAATATGCAAGGCAAAAGTAAAATTTTCTGCGCAAAGATAAAACCAGCGGAGCGAAAGTAAAATCAGCGGGGCGAAAGTGAAATTAGCGGGGCGAAACTAAAATTTTCGCGGTGAAAATAACATTAGTGGGAAAATTATATTTTCCTCTGATTTATTTTCCTTTATTTAATCCTGTTTCGCACTTTTTGTGAAATCAATAATAATAATTTTGGCGTAATTCAGTCTGTAATACTTCATCCTGTAATACAAATTCAGCCTATAATACAAAAACTACTCCAGTTTAGATAAGCATAGTAAAATGTAATTCAGCGTGGTTTACCTTTATAAATAATATAAACAAAAAAAAACAATTACACTTGCTCTGCGACATTTTTTGTAATAACAAATAATTTGTGTGTAGTTCATACCTAATAAAAATTGTTCGAAAAATGGGGGAAAATAAAATTTTTGATCCCTCATTGTGAGGAAATTTTTACAGTGTCATATGTAAACCAAATAAAGGAATATTTAGTATCCTAATATTTTAGGGAAGTCGTCATCCACATAATCCTGATTCGTGAAGATGAAGGAAAAAATCTTTTTTAATACTTTTAGAGTGAAAATTAAGCTTTTTATTTAAAAACTAAATACTTGTTTAGATGTTTAGTTTTTCTGTTAAAAATTGTCAACTTTTGTTTTAATTTCAACTAGTTTCTTTCAAATGAAACTGTTTAATCTATCATGAATTTTTTTTAATTCAGATATTGGATGAAAAAAATCGCCTTTATAATTTCATGCTGGAAAATTCATCTTATCGAGTTTTAAGCACAAAGTTTACTCAAAAATTCAATTTTTTAGCTTCAAAATTAAACTCTGAACAGTTTTTATTTAATTCAATTCAATTAGAGTAATTCTAAAAGAAAGATAAATTGTAAAATTTATTAAATTGATAGAGCAGCAGAAGTTTTAAAAATGTATGTATCTTCTCGAATAATGAGGCAAACAGTGATAGACAAATTTTCGCCCGGTTGTTTGTCACGGGAAAGAGAACAAGGTCTATTAAGAGCTGTTTTTTAATTCGGTAGTTCGTTTGAAATGACAAGATTTTCTGTTGCTTTCAACACGCAGATTACACAGACGTATTGGAAAATTTCATCATTCTAATAAATTTTCCGGGTATATATAACAGCGGAAATAATGCAGGTTCATCAGTTATCTTTCCTAAATCTAATAAAAAGAATGAAAAACCCTTTTGAATCTTTGCTTATTTCCATCGTGGTTTTTATCAATTTTGGTGGTAAGTTTGATCATTATAATATAAATCTTGAAAGAGTTAGAGCAGGATTGTGTGAAAGGAGGGGAATAATATTTATTGAACCATTTACTTATTTTTCTAGTCTGCAACAGATGTTAAAGGGAAAAAATTTGTCTATAATTTTCAGAACTAAAATTATATCCTTAGTTGTTTGTGATAAAAAAATTAAATTATTTTTTCTGAAGAAAATCAGTTAAAAATTTCTTTCAAAGATTTCAGTCATAGGAAAGTTTAAATTCCAAAGTTTTTTGGTGAAGATAATGTTTCTTTTCTGTTTGAAATTACATTATCAGTATTACTATTTGGATACATAAAATTATAGAAACATTTTTTTCTTTAGAGATCTCATTTTTTGTAAATCAGAAGAAGTTGAGGGAAAATCAGAAATCAGTCGAGGGGAAACTGGTAAGGAGGAAGGAGGGGAAGGATGATGAGTACGAAAGGGAAAAAAACAGAACGATGCGCGCAGTGAAGAAGGTAGAAAGAGAAGGGAATCGAATATTGATAGAGGGAGTTGAGTCGAAAGGAGGGGAGATTATGAAAAGAGAGTGAAAGAAAGGGAAATAGTAATATAGTGTGGGCAAGAACGGGAATACAGTGGAATGAGTGGGAGGGAGTGAGAAGTTCGTATGGGGAAGGCATGATGTACAACTGTCCCTGTTTTAAAGAAACCTCCTCTAGCGTTTGTTTTTCATCTTTAATAAGAACTAAATTAATGTAAAAAAAAGATCCTTTCACAAAAAATTTTGTTGCAGTTTCGAATAGCCTAACTTTCCAATTTCATTTAAGAGTATTATCGTAATTCCACAGAAAAAAAACCCTGTAATTATTATTTTTGTTATCTATTTTTCAGTGAAAAATATACCTATATTTGATTTTTGCTGTAGTTTGTAGGAATTATCTGAAAGGTTAGATAAAAGGATATCGTATATATTGCAGATAATAGAATTCATCTACTTGGGGGTGACATTTCATAAAATTATAATAGAACTTCATTTGCAGATAAGTTCTTTTAATTATGAAATTGCTTTCGTGCCCTTCCCTATTCTTTGCAAATTTTATATTAATTATTGGGTTAACACAGAATTAAAAAGAAAAATCCAACTTAAAAAATACTGCCTAAATAAACCTCAATATCCATATTCAATCTGTATTGACAATATCTACTTAGAAATGTAACCTTCTAGGATTAACGAGTGTAGATTTACTGAAAACAGAAACTCATATGTGATTTGCAAAGTTTAATTATTATTAATGTTGCCGATACAGCGTTCTAAAACGGTTTTGTAGATTATTATTTTCTGATTATTCGACAGTTGCGGTGCAATTTTATCAGAGCAGAAGAGGATTATCCAAATAAGATAACAATTAAACATCTAGTAATCACGCAACTCGGGAAAAGATTCACCCAGAAAACTACTCCTTTTTGAATTTTTTTTAAATAAAAAAGTTAATATATAGAAATTTAGGAAAAAGCTTTACTTGATCTGCAAATTGTTGCCCATATTTCTGAATTGGTCCTAAGAAGTGTAAATAGTATCAAAGGAAGCAATTAAAGTATGGTAAAAATTATTTCAAATAATTAACATCTGCATGCATCTCATGTAAATTTTTTCCAGCAAACAAAAATCTTCAGCTGGTTGTTTTTCTTACGTTTCTTATTAAAAGTAGGTTATTTTTATTTTTGTTGATAATATTTGCCTTATTGCCAATTCAGCAAGACATTTTAGTAAAAAAATCGTTACAGAACTTTCGAGTTCCACGAATTATTTTTGAACTTTATGGAATGGACAATTATGTCTTTGAAAGGGATCTTTTTGCCAGATGATAATTAAACGTTACACTGAAGAATAATCAACTAAATCACATAAAATTGTGCCTTTATTCGTAAGATGTTATAACAGTATTTTTAAATTAAAATTATTTCTTGAAAAAAGATCCTACTCCATCTTCACTCCATTGGGAATCGAACCATAAAACTTCTGATTTTCGGTCAGGTGCTTTTCTAATTAAGATATGAGAGGGATCAGAATAAGAACTCTTAATTCAAAAACATAACGCCAATTTTTAGCTAGGTGTTAATGGTACAAGTAATTATTTTAGATTTTTTTAATTTATCTGCTATATCATCAGAGATTGTACCTTACCGACAGTAGATCAATCCTCCAAACCATGAAGGCAGAAAACCTACACAATATCGATCAAGTTAAGAACCTGACCGGAAATCAGAAGTTTTGTGGTTCGATTACCAATGAAGTGAACATGGAGTAAGATCTTTTTTTAAGAAATAATTTTAATTTAAAAATATTATTTTCCATCTAATCTTATTAAGACGTTAAGCATTTTCTGTTATTGAAGATTCTTAACTTGATCGATATTGTGTAGATTTTCTGCCTTCATGGTTTGGAGGGTTGATCTACGGTCGGTAAGGTACAATCTCTGATGATATAGCAGATTAATTAAAAAAAATTTTATTTATAACAGTATATTAAACAAGAATTTTATATAATATTCGCGTTGAGCGCAATGCACTGTAAAAAAAGATTTGTGTAAAATTACAAAGTTTCAGAAAATTACACATTATATTATTGTAAGTATCACACACTTCACTGAGTGATTTTATAAAAGTGTGTAAAATTACATCCTCTAGCAAAGTAAATAAAAGGAAACTTGAACTACAGTGGAATATTACACACATGATAAAAAAGAAATTACACATTCCCTTGCTCAAACTTTACATCCAGAAGGAAACATACAGTCACAGCGTGTGAAACCACCATGCCTCGGTAAAATCACTTACCTGCGATTGAAAATTACATCGTGATTTTAAATTTTACCAAAGATCTTTAATTTTACCTTGACAGAAAGTGTAAGTGAAACTCTTTTATAGCACCGATTTCTGGGCTGACGTTGGCAATTGAGGATTTTCACTTTAATATGTGAATACGAAAGCGTATCTCGTTTCTGTTGTTTATTGATGCCTTCATCCTCTAATTGTAAAATCACCGACCGAATTGGAATGTCACAACACCTTGAATATTTTGACCTTATTTCTTTAATAATAATAATAATTAATATTGACAAGTCATAGAGTAGTAGATTTGTGTGTACTCCTCCTAGCAATTTCTGGAACCTTTCTGACATTTCTTTTGCAAATCCTTTTTAAATTATTTTCTATAAGGTTCACAGGTAACCTTGAAAATTAATTAATATGACAGTAGTAGCTTTTATGAATTAAGAAGGAAAGAGAATTCGTAGGTCGTCTATTACAATCCCCATCTAATTGAAGTTGCAGAGTATATTGATTGGGGTCACTAAATCCGAATCCGGGATTGGTTTGGCTCGATCAGGTCGCATTTCATTCCTAATCTCAAAACAAATTATGAACGTGGGAACACTTTTAGAAACACCCAGAAAGCAAAGCGGTTATATATTTTCAAGGTCGCTGAGCCCAGATTTAAAGATCATTCGACTCGACAAGGTCACATTCCATTCATAACATTCAACAAAATTAATTTAAACACTGAAAACTGTTCTTGCCATGTTCCATCTCATGTATGTCTTGATAGGATCTTTTTTCCTGCCCCTAACTGCAATCCCCTAAATTCATTGAAAAGTAATCTATGTGAGAATGCAAAAAGAGGAAATTTAAGTTCATCAAGCAAACAAGCTTTCCAAAGTTTTTCACCAGATCAGCTATTTTGCGGATTTGTGGGCCATCAAAAACACCCTCATGCATTTGATTGTTGCGCTAATACTGAACCTAAAATTTGCAAGTTCTTGCAAAATCTCTAATTAAATTCGGAATACTTGATCTATTTCAAAACAAATTCGAGTTTTCGGTTCGTTTCCTTGAGCACAGTTTAATAAACTATGAGTACAGGAGCAAACCTATTCGTGTTGTGAAGTAATACTCCCTTGAGATTTCTATTAGAAGAATCAATCAAAAGTCTCCACTCCTTGTCCTTGTGAACACCTAGTTTCAGTTCACCCATCAACCCCTGCACATCGTTACAATACTTCAACGATAGGTCGTCTATTTTTGTGAAGTATTTTCCAAATTTCACTTTTCTGTTTCGGAAATGAACAACTTTAAGATATTTTGCTAGGTAGTTCCTTCTTACATATAAACTTGGAAAACTTTATCCTTGCCTTTAACTGGGATGTAATCATTGTAATTTAGTGATGCTCGCATTTATCACTATATTCATCAGAATCATTTTCTTCTTCGGATCCAATATTTTTTCTCGTTTCGTCTACTTTATCAGAATTATTTCCTACATCAGAATGTCCCTCATTGCAGCACGATCTTTCTGGTTATTCTACAGTTTTTAAATTGGTATAAACAAAGCTCTTCTTATTTTTCCTGTTGAAACCTGTAACGTCATTCATACAAAAATAACAATCCTTTTGGTGCATCCCAACGATGTAACGTCTTAGAACAAGCTGCACATGTTTTGTGTGGCACCAATTTTTCTTATGTTATTTTAAGACTAAAACATTCTTGATACATTTTTTCAATTTTCGCAGAAATTATTTTTCGATCCATTGGGGGCTACTATTGGCTACATATGTAGCAAAAAGCACTAGTGTCTTTATTGTATGTATTTTTTGAAAGAGAAACTGGATATTTTTTGGTTGAAGGTGCCATATGTGTTAAGAAAAACATGCTCAATCCTCACAAGCTCTCGCACACCTGTAAGGCAGCGCGCCCTCGTTGGTTTTGTTATCTGAACAAATCTAAACAGGAGTTATTCTACTCATCCCATTTCTGGGCAGTTGTCATTGTCACAATATCTGTTAAGGCAGCAGGAATTTTTTGCAACAGATTGATAGCCATGCTCAAAGAAATACTCACAAGTTGTATGTACCGGACGCTCAATACAAATAATTCATGTCGACAACAATTTTAGGCGGTATATTCAGCGACCCTTAAAGCATATAACCGCTTTGCTTTCTGGGTGTTTCCATAAATGTTTCAACTTTCATCTTTTTTTAAAACTTAGTAACGAAATGCGACCTGCCCGAGTTAGACCAACCTCAGATTGGGATTCAGCGACCCCATAAATGTATAGAAATGTTCATCTCGTCTGATGGAGAAGAATTTTTTTTTCGTGTGCCTATGTTATGAATGGAATAAACGACGTCTGTAATTCAGCTTTTAAGAAGTTATTCTACTGTGCAATTAAATTGGTAGAAGATTCAGTGGATACTGAGAACTTTATTTTCAACAGTTTAAAAACTGCAATATATTATTTTTAATCTCATGTCAGAATTATAAATATTCCAAAATTTCATATTTTTATTTTATATTAGTTACAAGTAATCCTAGTCATACATTTATATCTTAAATAATTGAATAAAAAATCTAATAGGTTTTTCGATTATTAATGTCGATTTTTCTAAGATATGGCGTTTCTGATACGTTTGTTGGTATAGACGCATGGAATCTATGGCGCTTTAAAGGTTTGGGGAAAATGTTATAACCTAAAAAACTTGTGAACGATGGTTTTAAAGGTTTAAAACTGGCGAACGTTTCCGACAACAATTAATTAAATTAAACAAAGAATTGAAGGAAAAACGAGCTTAATACACGCAAAGTCACGAGAAAGTCATTTTTTAGCATAACAATGCATGGCCTCACGTTGCGAGCCAGTCCAAAACTAGTTGGAAAACATTAAATGGGACACCCTGCCTCTCCCGCTTGCATTTCGAATTTCAATGGCCGCGCAACATATTTTGCTTCAAAGAATTGTATTTCAAATTGAACACTGAAAAAATATCGTAATTTGAAGCAGAGTATTTAAATAACTAGTTTATATAATGCACCGATGTGGTTAGTGATGGGAAGTGACCGGTAATATCAATTAATGCCACATATTTACCGGTTATTACCATTAGTCCCGATAAAAAGCAGTAATTCTTAAATTTCTTACAGCAAAAAGGCTTTTCAATTAAAATGTTTTTTTTCACATAATAGATTTCCCTGATAATAATTTGAATCACCCGTAACAAATTTCAAAGTTCCCCCATCCACCATATTCACCAGACTTGGCATCACTCGGCATCACTCGATTAGAGCACCGTTATGAGAAATCTATTAGTCTTGAGAGCGGTTATGTTAAAAAATTAAGTGAAAACTAAACAAATAAAGTTCATTTTCCTTATCAGGCAGGAAATTTTTAACTTCACAATTGTATGTAGATTAGACTAAATTCGCGGAAATCGTTTTCCAAAAATAGATGTTTCCTAAAAAACACTTTCAGCATTTAGATATAATGGTTACAAAAAAAATATTCTAAAATAATATCCACATGTTATCATGAAAAAATTTATCAACTAAAACATGAATACTACTTTGCACTTTATTCAGTGCACGAATTATGAAATAACAACTTGCAGGTTAGATTGCATTCATAGCGGTTGAAGCCTATGTTTCGCTTGCAGATTGAGGCTCATAAAATGATATTTTTCAATTTTTTGGTCAGGTAGAGTGCTGTGCATATATTTATCTGACTTTAATGGATTTTTGGGAGTCTTATAGAAGACAATGCCTTGCAAGAGGTTGTCTTGCTAAATTGCTTCACTATCCGTAATTTATCATTTTCAAAATTCAAGAGGCCATCGAAATGTATCGTTTCAGCTTCCACCAGTGCAAGTATTTTTTTTTAAGTCAAAAAATGATCTTTATTCCTTCAGAAATCAGTTGCCTCAAACAAACGTTTCGCTTAGTCGTTTATGTATTTTTATAACCTGCCTTTATTTTCACTGACGGTTGCAAACTGTTGGGAATGGAACTACTTTTTATACATTTTCATCAACTATTGTGACTTTATGTCTACTGACACCTGCAGAACGTTAGAACTGACAAAGCTTTTCATTTCTTTTTTTATTAATTATCAAATCAAATTTGTTGATCTGATGATTTTTTTAACTTTCCCTCATATCCTCGTTTTCCTCTTCGTAAGATGAAATTGTACTGAATTAGATTCAATAGGTCAGAGACTGTTCTTTTTAGGAATACGGACGATAAAACTTGCACTGCATATCTCTGGTCCCAAAATAGACAGCGAAGAAATGAATTAATGATTTTTACATGAATTTTTTGTCACCTCCGTTTTAGGAAAACAAATATATTTCTCCAAATTATCTATCTCGGAATCTGGGACGGTGTGGTACGGCAGCAACTACCGTCTCCAACATGAATTGAAAAATAATATTTTTGATAGATAAAGAAATGACAGTTCACATTTTTACTAATTTTTTTTTAATTATATAAATCAGCGACAATGACAAATAGCACGATCCTAAAAATATTTTAGTAATTAAATTCATCTTTCACCATTGCTTAAGATTTTTTAATAATTTTTCATAAATAGCTTACGAAAGAATAACTTGTTAATCCACACACTTAATACATTTTTATGATTTTCTACACATTTTCAGAATTCATGGAAATTTATGGTTATTAAAGGGAATTCACGGAAATCTGAAAAACACTTAGACTCTTCAAATATATTTACATATTTGGAATACAGAACCTTCAGTTTTTTAATATTGACTAACTTTGGCATTACATTTCGCCTCTCTTTTTCTTGAAACAACCGAAAACTTTATAAGGTTCGTGAAAAAATTCTTAAATAAAAATCCCTATATTATATCTTGCAGATGGAAGTTATCAGCCGCCACGCGGAAGTCAAGCAACAAATGATCGGCGTAGAACACGAGATTCTCAAACACCAGATAACGCTGCAACGCAAGGACAATTCGGCACCTTTGCTCAACCAGGTTATTTTAATCCATGTAAGTACATCATAATTTCTTTGAAAGAACGAAAAATCGCTTGAATTGAGAAAAAAAATACAAACTTTATTTCTCATTCGCTAGTAATAATGTCTTGCTTCGTTATGACTCTAATAACCTGACTGGGTGCGGCACTGTGTGAATACAGATTTTAGCGACTGAATTGAGTTTCTTGGCTATTAATAAAGATTGATGAATTTTCTGTAACATCATTTTTTTATGTAATTTCTAATCATTCCTACCTTTTCAAAGAATACAATTATGCAGTGTGTCAAAAGAATAAAAAAAATATTTTTCAGATTCATGGCGATATTTCAAATGATTTATAAAATAAACTGATGAAAAATAATAATAAGTTAAATAATTTTGAATCATAAGAAGTTCAAAAAATTATAAAAGGAATTTTCTTTTCAAGGATGCAGGAAAGTTTTTTATGATGTTTCATTTTGAAAAATAAACTGTAAGAAAAGTAGGTAGAAGATTTAAAAAAAAATTTATATTTGGTCAGGTAACAGAGCAAACAAAGAAAAATCGGGTAGATTCAAGATATATCTAGAAGATTTGAAGAGATTGTAAAACAATTTTAGACTGTCAAAGATTTATTTTCAATTCAGCTTTGTAAAAGATTTTAAGCCTGAACTTCAGAAGCATTTAAAGAATTTTGAAATATTTAAAGTGAATAAGCTATTTTTTCTGAAAATTGCAATTGAAATTGGTTATTTTCGGTAAATCTTTCAAAAGCCTTAAGCTTCTCCTGATATTTGGTAAAATTTTGTGAAAATAATTTTTGTTGTATTCAAATCTTTTAGATCCTTTTTGACGCATCTGAAGTATTAAAAAAATTGTGCTTGTTTTTCAAGAATCTTATCAATATTTGTGACTAAAAAAATTTTAAGGCATTCAGAGTTACATCAATGTATTAAAGTATTGATTTTTATATAGTATTTTATCTTATAAAACCTCTTTTTCATTTCAAAAACCCTGATAGAATATTTCATTGCGAATATTTTTTCATTAGTTTTCAAAATTTATAAAATTTAATGAAGTTTAATAACAGTTTTGTTGAAAGCATACGCAACAGCTTAGGCTATGATTTCTACAATAATAATTATTATTATAAAATTAGTCGTTTTTCCTTTCCTGGTAGGCGGGACTCACTCAAAGAGGGGGGGGGGGGATTAATGTGAGGAAGGAGGTATACATTTTTTAGATTGATCTCGAATTTTCGTGTTATTTATTTAAGGACCGTATTTATTAGTATTATTGATATTATATAATACACGTTCCTCATAATATAATTATTATTTATCATGATATATTATTATTAGGGTTACTTGTGTACCGTAATTAATAACGTAATTCGAGAGAGCGCCCTTTATGGTAAAACAATATGAAACAATTAAATTCTTGAAAATTATTCCTCAGGCATGAAGTTGTAATTATTGTGAAATATTACGTATTATTAATATGGTTATTAATATTTTTTGAATTTTGAAAGAAAAATTGTTACAATTAAGTACTTTTCAATTATAAAAAATTTGTAATTGAAAGTTCAGAAATTTCAATTTCAGAATAATATTTTACAAGGATGTGATTTGAAACATTCTTATGGACTAGTTCAGTTTGAAACACTTACAATGAAAAATTTATCAATTTTATAGGTTTTGATTATAGGTTTACAAAAAAAAAATAATTTTAAAATTTGCTTTTCTAACCATTCTTAAATTCTTAGATTTTAATTTTAAATCTTCAAAATTTATGAAATTTGAACTGTAAATTATTTTATCTTCAGAATTTTGTATTGGTTTTTATAAAGCTCTTATGATTTATAATTATAAATGCTTATAATGAGAAAATCTTGATATAAATAAATAAAATCTTCTCATAAATACAAATTCTATAATTTAAAAAATTTAGACCTGTGCATTATTGCATCTTTTAGACTTTCCATTTGAAAAAAATTCAAATTTGAAAGGTCTTGGTTGTTTAGTTTTTAAGATTTACTATTATAAATTCTTCCATGTTAACGAACTTTGATTTCAAAATCGTCAATTCTTAATATTTTTAATTCAAATTTTTAATATTATTATTATTTTAAAACTTTTTCTGGGATGAACCCAGTTATACATCATGGCCATCGACTCAGGCAAGTGACTGATGAGATTATGATGTTATAAGTTAATACAATACTGTAATTCGAACTTCCTGCGCTGATGCTGTAGGTATACAATTACGAGCGGCACAGAGCGTGAAAGGTGACAACAGTCATCTCTGGATGGTTTCTTGGATCGACCATCTGCCACTTTACAGGTTTTTAGTCGCTTGCTACCTGATGGTCAAGAATGTTTCTTACAGTGCGACAGGTGTTAAATAAAACCGCCCACTGAGTTGCTGCTAATACCCCACTAACTTCTAAATCTTGAATTTGTTCCGTGCATCTTGCTTGCACATTGCCTGAAGCCGAAATAACAATGGGATGAATAGATGCATGATCCACATTCCTCCATATGTTTTTTACTTCATGCCTTAACTCGAAGGTAACATCCCAATATTAGATGTAATCTTCGATTTCTAAGACGGGCATTAAAATGTATCTATAGAAAGACATCCATTCTTTTAAGAGTCCTAGGTTTAGGGACAGTTGTTGATTTATGATGCCCGCTACTTCATAATGTCTGGGTATATTCTCTCTGAGCCATTACGCGACAGTTATTAATAATGTGATCAATGGATTCGATGGTATCTCCACATAATTTGCACGTGTCCACCACGTACTTATGTGATACATGTTTGCCATGATTTTTGATGCTGACAACCTTGTCCTGTATCGCAATGACGAATACTTCCATCTCTCGATACAGAACACACTTTCATAGCCAATTTTTGTATGACTTACTAGCAACTTCATGTTGATCTAACGTCTTGGGGTGATCACTGTGGATAGCTTTCTGCCTCCATTGTATTTGTTGTTTCTCTATGTTATCTGCCCTGATATTCAAGGCACTATCTGAGGTTAAATTGAAGTGCACGTGGTCAAGATCTGCTTTACAGATGGTGCTGTAAAGCAAAACATTTCTTTTACTGTTAAAATAGTCTCGCAATTGTACAACTGGTGACTCACAAAGTTTCTGGACGTCTAAAACGCCCCTACCCCTTATATCTCGTGATAGAAATATTCTTTTAATTGCTGAATTTTTCTGGTGCATTCTGTGCTTCTTCATTTTTACTCGAGAAATTATGTTCAACATTTGAAGGTGGGTGCTAGACCATTTTATGAGCCCGAAGGAGTGCGTGAGGACAGAAATGGCATCTGAATTTACTGACCTGATTTTGTTTGCCTATTTAGAAAATCTATTTATAATTAATCTGAGTCTTGTAGGAAAGGCCGTCGTTAAGCTTGTTTTAACTATCGTATGTGAATACCCTTAAATTCGAGAGTAGCCAGATATTCGTATGACTTGCATCCAGTCATTGTCTCGATGCCATTTTCGAACTTGTTCTCTAACTCTGCAGACCCTAATGAATATCATTGAAAAAACGCTTTGTAATATCTATCACTTGCTGCAGTTTCTTGGCTAAACTAGCGTATAGCTTCAGGCTATTCATGTACAGAAGATGGGTCACTTGATGCCCATCCTCGTTATCGTAAATTCGGAACCATAGTGCATTAAAGGAGTCTCCTTTAAATATACCCGTTGTAATAAGTATTGATATAGTTGTCCTTGGTCGTACATCATCAAGATACTTGATTCTTCTACTCCAGAGCATCGTCGCATGACTTAGAAAGTCAGTAATGCGTGGGCCTATTTTGTAAAGTTTTAAGACTTCAAGCAAATAGTCATGCGGAAAATAAAGCAGCTTGCTTGCATTCAATGTATGCGATGTGTAAGTTCCTTTGATGTTTATGAGCTTGAGTTATGGCAACAGCGTCTATAGTGACTAGATCTTTACAGCCTTTCGAGTTTTTGCAAAATCATTTTTGTTCTTACGTAATGATACCTGTAATATTTCGATGTGCAGATCATTTGTAATTTTTATTTTGGGCAGAGAATGCCTCAGTGTTGGTTCTACATATCTGAACTCTAGTAAAGCATGACCAAAATTTCTTTCAAGGTGCTGTAGTTTTTCTAGGATTTCGCTATCCACATCATCATTGTTAATATCCGGATGTGTTTATAGTTGATCCGATATTTTATTTTCATTATCCCTAGCACCTTTGCCTTTAGTTTCAATCAGATCTTTGTTTTCTAGATCTTCCAAGCGTAGTTCATCAATAGGAAGCTGCTGAACCAATTTTATTTTTATAGCAGCTATTTCAACAGCCGAAACAAATTTGTTCACAGCTATTAAGCAGTTTGATCCACCAGATTCTGCTAAGTTATTTTTGTGGTAAGGTCTGGGTATTTTAGTAAAAAAAGTCTATGGTGTTCTCTTCTCATACTTTGGCCAAATTTCTCTACCAAAAAATGAAGGCGCATAACATCTCCGTTCATATGAAATACTTTAGATTATTTCAACGGATTTTTAGATGTTCGAAATATACTTACTCTGCCGAAATTTCGTACCTTGGTTAAGGGGAGGATAAAGGTTTCAGCATAAAGAAACCATCTTTTCTCAAATTTTTTCAAAAGTATGAATTAAGCGAATGTATTTAAACCTTTTGTTCATTATAAGGTATACTTTTGGCAATGTTCTGTGATTTTGTCATTTAAAAATATTTAAAAACAAGCCGGTGACCGAGATTGCTTGAGAACTTCTTGTAAAATAAACAATTTGCGTTGTTCACTGTACCTTGGTCGGAAATTATCGGAAATCAAAAACCATTAGCATTTAGTCAAAGTATAATCAAATCCTCCCCACAACGTTCTGTGATTATTATATTTTATTTTTTGTATTAATCTAAAGTGTAATCTGCTATTTTCTACGAAAAATTCCACCACTTTGGGGGCGAATTACCCCTCAATCTAAAAAAAAATTTAACTAAACGTTAGGGGGAGGTATTTTATATGTAGAAAATGTGTACCAAGTTTGAATCGAATTTGTAAAGTATTTTTGAAATGCCAGTGGACACGGACTTTGAAAAAGTAGTTTTGAGAAAAAGGCGTTTAAAGTTTTAGATGCCCGCAGCTGTCAGTGCTGTTGTGCTAGTAGTCAGGAGACTAACTAGGCAATAAGTTCGAGAGTTTTGCTCGAATAGACTTATAATTTTTGGAGTATATTCTTGTAATGGTTAACCATAAGAAAAGACAAAAAAATCAATTTTTTGAAAGTGCAAATCTTTACCCTTCGCTTAATTTTAACTGAGTTTGAAATTAAATTTGAGCAATATTTCTTTCAGAAAAATAACAAATTTTGGAATTCGTTAAAAAAATTCTAAATTAAAAACTCGGATATTGTATTTTACAGATATACATGCACCACGACCACGACTCGACAATGATTTAGCAGGGCTGTCAATTCAAAGACAGCAAATGCGTAAGTATATAATAATTTTTTAAACTAAGGAAAAATTGTTGTGATATAGAAACTTGTTTCATAATAGGAATGTTGATTTTTAGTTTTGTCTTAAACTCTCTTTTTCCTCATCACAAATTTCCATATTGACATCAGAGTCTTCAGTATTTTGACATGAGTGGCACTTGGTTGGGGTGATACCATGTTGCTTACATGCAAATTTAGTGCCGATAGCGCGCACCTTCTCTCTGTGTAAGATCATTGACGACTGATAAGAGCAGTGCCCGAGGGTTAAAATATATTTTTTGTAAAATAGACATATTCCTATAAATTTTAGAAATGTATAAAAATATACGAAAGTGGAAATTTACTGGCATTTCTAAAAATCTATAATAATTTAGGGAAACACCGGTGATCACTTTCCCCGGCATTTTCTGTTTTACCTTCGCTTTATTTTGTTAAGAAATGAAGAAAAGTTATAAAAAGATGCAATTTCATAATGTCATAAAAACTATAACAAATCCAGTTAATTCAGATTATAAGATGGCTTATACTATACTTATAATGACATTTTCGATGACACCAAACTTTGCTTCTTTACATAAATATTTATTGGAACAGAACTTTTTTTTGCAGGTACATTTAAAAAAGAGCTTGTATAAAGAAATAAATTACTTAGGATTTTTAGAATTATCAAAAAAGTCTTAAATGTGCACAAATATGTGGTGAAACAAGTTTACATCCCTAAAACATCGACTTTCGATTTTGGGAGCTCGATATTTACTTCCCAATTGTCTTTGTTTAGTGAAAAATACATATCTTTTTTTAAATCTTTTATAATTTACCCGCGCCCCTGGGCTTTCAAAATAAGCGTCTGGTTTAAAATGAAAATAGCACAGTTTTCACTCGCATTTAACATGGCAGCGATGTACAGTGGCACGTGGCCGTTTTCTAATAATTAACTTTGTCCGCGGATAACATGTGAGAAGCACAAACCCGAACACTTATTACACATTATAATAGTTGATCATTCGCAAGACAATGTCAATGATATTTTGATTATTATCCGATATAGGCGAATCCACGCCGCACACTATGGTGGGCTGGACATTCCTAAACGACAGGTCCATCCTGCGTCTTCGCTGGACCCATTCTATTGTGGTGAGGGGGCGGTTGCGAACTGGCAGTGTCGCAGGTCCATTTTCAACCATAAGCATCGGCTCGGGGATCCCTTCATGAACTTGCCTTGGGGGTAAAACCTTTCTCTGCTGCTCCCCTAGGGTCACTTGCGCGTTCTCCTCCAGCAACTGATCTAGCAGGATGAAGCTCGATCCTACTGAGCTGAGAAGGCTGAGAAGGCGCAGCGAACCCTGGGCTGTCTGATTAGACTCCCTTGTTTACCGCGTTCTTACAATAAGCAGGTCCCGCTGCCTTAGCAGCCCCGTCGGTTACTACCAAACTGCTGCTGGAATCATCGAAATGTTGTAGACTCACGGCCAGGTTTTCCCTAACTAAACTGCCCACAATAGACCTACGTGAAGTCGGAACCTCAAATTCCAGCATCAACTCAGCCAGAGTTTAAGCCTGCTTCTCCTCAGCCTTAGTAAGTTAACTTTCTTATTAAAGTATGAAGAATTATCAATTAGGTCAGTATCCTACACTGTCTTATTTGCTCACAAACATTTTCATGTTGGGCCATTATGGCCGAGCACGAATTTCGTGCACTGTCTTTTGGCTGCATTTTAATCCTTCAGTTCGAGGCATCCAGCTCAGAGTCCGAATGTGGATTAGCCTCGCCGAATATCCAGTCAAAGTTATCACTGGATCCTTATTCACTTCTTCCTCCTCTGAGTTTGTGACGTGAATCTCGAGCAGATCTCTGTCAAATTTAGCCTGCCGAGCCAGCTCCACCGAGTCGTCCGGATCTTGAATCTCCTCGTCTGCATCTCTATATCCCTAAAGGTGTGCCGCGTGATAACTCTCTGCTTGACGATCATCTTGTTAAGCGAGTACAACAAAAGGACCCGCGAATTCTTGGGCTAACTTTTTCACCACATTGCCGCGTTTGCTTCACAGTACGCGGATCGGCTTTTTCACGAAGTCTCCCTTTCTGAACCGTTCCTACCGTTGACAAAGTTCTGGCTTCGTTTTTGAAAAGCTGATACTGGTATTGCGTGATCAGTTTTTTAGGTGGGAGTTTCGTGATATTCAAGTTGCCTAGACCAACAGGTCTTTGACAGACAACTCGACCTCCCCCCTTACTAGACCGTGCTTGTGTTTCGCGTACATGGTTCTCTTCCCATTTTTAGAAATGTGGACGTCATCCTATTAGTACTATGTAGGGCGGTTTTATAGGCAAACCTGAGATTATTCAGATGTGCGACCCGTTTTCTATAGTCCTGACCTATAAATGAACGCATCGTGGTTTTGATGAGCCTATTGGTTTTCTCTACCGGATTCGCTTGTGGGTGACAGAGGGGTGTAAGAGAACGATGAATCGCAAATTCTTCTGATAGCTCGTGTACGGCCTTATAATTATACTCAATTTCGCTACGTGAGTGTAGAAACTGTGGTGTTCTCTTGCTTCGGGACAAAAAACCTATCATGTCGGCTGCCACGGCAGTTTAGAGTTTCTGACATATCTGGTATATGCGATCAAATATTGCAAAACCTTTGAAGATTCTATGTTAAAAATACCTTATCTTGGCCAAATTTCAGGTCTTCTGAATTTTGATGTGACCAGATTGAAGGAAGGTAGCCCATTTGATTGAAATGGGCTCACTTAACCTGCGGTGTTGTGCAAGGGAAACCTCCCTGTGCTTGACCAGCCCCTAACTGGCTGTGACAAAGGGTTAACAATCGTGAAATAACTGCGTTAATTCCTTATACATTTGAGTATCGTTAGATTTTTGAGAGGTAAGGCCTTGCTTATTATTTTACGGCCTTATATTTGCTCCCGCATTTCACAAAACTCTGCTTTCCGCTCTTGCTCCACAAACTGTTAAAACCAAAAAACCATGATCATCTGCTGGTGAAATCACAGAATTATGTACAATCGAAGGGTGAAGAAGGCCAAATCCCAAGCGCTGAGCCAGCTGAACGATATTGGGCCGTGCATACCCCGATAAAGCATGCTCTGTGGCCAGAAAATCTGAAGACGTTATGCACACCTCCCTACCCAACCATACACGATCGATTGGGGTATTGATGTTGTTATTAAGGTTGCAGTGCCCACTGCGTTGCTAGACACTGAAACCTCTGTAACAGTTAATGGATGTGAACCCCCTTGGTCAACTGAATCAGACTTCACACGGAGACGCGTCTGATTACTAGGTGAAGTAACTTGCTCCTAAAAAATTAGCGGTTCTCTAACTATTCCTCGTCAACAATCTTGGTTAAATTATTTTTTTCTAAGCTTGGCCCCCCTCGTCCTCTGGGTAATCTAAATATGTCCAGAACACGCCCAAGTCGCCCACTGTCCTACGGTGTAATCTTGCAGCACGATCGCGAATGACCATTAATGGTATTTCTGGGTAACGAACCCGTTCATTCAAGAAGTGTCCTAGTTTCTCCTCCAAATATTAGGTGATAGTAGTCCTTGCACTAGTCTGAAGTGGCATAGGGGATCCTATTAAACGTTACGTTCTCACACTAATGAAATTCGCGCTTGCACCCTATTATACATTGTTTATACATTGGTTCTTAATTAATAAACAGCAATTCGGATCATACCCTTCTGAATCCGAGCTTTTGCTTAAATTTATCTAGCCAACCTCAAAGGTAACTTCATAATTTCCATGTGTTTTAATAAGCCACAACTCGCATTTTATTAATTCTAAATTGTTTTGATTTGGGATTGTTAATAATGTATGAAAAAGAATCAATATATTAATTTATAATTAACGAACAAGAATTCGTATTATGCTAAAAATAATCCGAATTATTATTCCACTCAGTTATACTTAACCTGAAAAAATCCATTTACTAATTCTTTATTCTTAAAAAAATAACAATTAAAATTATACTTTTTAAATCCAGATAATTTTCTTACTATTGTCTTACTAATAATGTTTAATCTGAAAAGACCAGCATGACGTCACGCATGCCCTACGACAGCTGGTGCCATTTTCAACCTTTATTTTAAAATGTGATGTGAATTTCATTAATTAGAATTTGTAATACTTGAAATATCAGTTTATTATTTTCTTGATAGCCATCTAATTTTTATAAATTAAAAAATATTAATCGAGCTTATCTAGGTTACTCAACTAGCTGATAAATAGAATACGGCAGAGGGGATAGGTCAGCGATGACGTTACACTTCAAAGAAATCACTTCAGTCAATTATTAAATATACTGTAATTTTGAATAATTTAAATATCTTACAATTTGATCCTCAAACCTGTTACGATTCGCTTTAAAAGTAACTTTTCTCCATTTCGATTTATTTTGAATTAGTTACGAATGACCTTAAAATTAAATCCCAGTACAATTCGTCCTGAAGTCATTAATGAATCGCTTCAAATTAAAATGGTTAATTTCGAAGACGACTCGAATTCACCTATCCGTGCGACGATAACAGAAAGATGCATAGAGTGACTTGCGTTTGACATGCCAGCGATTTACCGTGGTACGTGTTCATAATTAAAATAGTCAATAAAACAACGGAAAGGTGGGAATTTCATTAAAATTATAGTAATTTTTTAATAATTAATTTTAAAAAAAGTTTACGGGGTTTTATTTGTCTGTCTAAGCTCTCTTGTAAAAGAAAACGTATCTGTATTCTCTTCCAAAAAAATATTTATTAAAGGCGCTCATTTTATAACGCAAGCATGTAATTAATGTTTGTACATCAGTCGAAGGTGTCGGTACTGCGAGAATGACGTCAACTTGTTTCTTTTCGATAATATTTGACCTCAAAAAATAGCCTGGGTTACGTATAAAGCTCATGGATGGTGGAGGGTTAGATAGCAAGCGTGATTCAATAATTATTTGACCGAGAACAAACTGCGCTAACGAGTTTACATTATGAAAAGAAACCTTGAGTCCGAACATTAGTGATCATTTTCTAAATAAGCGAATTCACGCTCATTCACTATTCTATTCACATCGAAATCGAGTGAAGCTTGTTAGTTCTTAAATAAATTTGCCACTAAAGCCAAATTAAACATTGAAATATACATGTGAGTCGTCGCTTTCCTCGGTGGGACCATTGATGCCCGTTGATCTAGCTTATTTAAAATATTTTCTGTCCAGATAAAAACTTTGATGCCGACGGAAAAGGGCAGGGCTCATGGCCGGCGTTGGAAACAGAATGAATTTTCTTACATTAATTTCCGCCTTCTTCGCTAAAAACAGAAAAGCGTTAGTCCGCTTGAAATTATTCATCGGTCCGATATTAGTATTAATTTTCAACTATAGGTGGCCACAGCTGTTTTATTTCCAGCCCTTCACAGTTTGTCCACGGAACCTCTACCGCGGCGCCAATCGTTCCGACTATATTGTTCGTTTTAATTTCTTTTTATGTATGTATGAGGCAAAATTAAATATTTCCAATCAAATTAATCAAAAATATGGTGTCAAAATAACACACTGACCTAAAAGTATGTGAAACAGTGTGACTAGATTCAGAAAATATATTTACTCTATCGAAATTTGGTACCATGTTTAATAGTAACTCACTCTGAGGTTACATTTAAATTATAAATGGTTCGGACCAATAGCAAATTTTTTGATTCGTTAAAAAATGTATGATAAAAAGTTCCTAAAATATATTTTACAGATATGCCTACACAACCACCAGGCAACTACAACGCTTCGACATGGCTGTCATTGAATACAGAGCCGACACGTAAGTATATAATAATTTTTTGAACTAAGAAAAAATTGCTTAAATTTATACAAAAACATCAAAACCATTGGCCCTCGAAGAGCTTAGAACAAACTTTTGAATTTCAACTTAAAAAACTCACATTTTTATCAGAAATTAATTTCGCATTCTTTCTCTAGATAAAATTCTGTAGCGTTTTATATACCTTTTGAAAACACATAAAAATTTCCAAAATTTGTAGACACTTATCGGAATTAATAGAAGTTTATAATACTATGACACTCTTAAGTCCAACCACTTATCCTTTGATACCAAAAGAGGGATTAGCGCACATGAATTGGCGAAGGACCCCGATCTCCGAGATTCAAAAAGAAAAGAAAGGAATCAAAAAGAAAAGAAAGGAACCAGTACTTCTTAGTACTGGTTCGTATGATGCCCGTGATCTCTGAAAGAAAAGACGTGAATAAAGTGCTACGTGCATACCTGCTGGAAAAAACCGCCCAGCCAATTAGTTCGAAACGAAGATCAAAAAGGATCTCAGCAAGACTTGAAGCCAAAGCTATTCACCAGGACATCCATGAAATCCCAGTAAACAGAGAGGGCGACGCATTGCTTATCAATGAAGAGCCCGGAAAGAAGAGAGAAGTAGAAGGCGTAAAAAGTTTCTTGTATGCGAGATGCCAAAAAATTTATTCTCAAAAGCCGCCAAAGCTAGCAGAAATTATTATTTCAGGAGACTATAATGAGTTAAAGCCTTAACCCGATCTGCTTCAGGAAAAATCAGTAAGCGAGTTGTACTAGGGTTCATGGGGAGTCAGGGGTCCTGCCACCTATATCCCCTCGGCAACGAACGCAAAAGGTAAACTCGACGAAGTCTTACCGGCTATTACGGGGGTAGATGTCTTTAGAAGAGCAAAGCGGATAAAAACGAACTCAGAAAGTGGCATAGACGGCATAGAAAGAAATTGCATTTTAAATGACGATATTTTCCAAATACTCTCTCGGATTTTCAACATACCCCTGCACAAAAATTACTTTCCCAAGGCTTGGAAAATTAATATAACGTCCCTAATACCGGAAAAAGGAAAGGATTATAAAAACGTAAAGAACTAGCGTCCCGTCACCATTGCCAGCATTGTCGCGAGGATTTTCATGGGAATCCTCGATACAAGAATTCGAAATGTAACGAAGCTATCGTTGAGGAAAAATAGTTCACAGCGGAGAACGGCTGTGTTAATAACTCAAATTCGCTGCTAAGTGCAATAAAGAGCTTAAAGGTCAACAATTGCGGTGCGTTCATAGTACTTGATGCGGAAAAAGCATTTGACACAGTGCCTTGTCCTTCAATTAACAAATGCTTAAGGAGCATAAGAATGCCGGGGTATCTAGCGGGCTATGTACAAGGTGCGCATGAGGGATGTAAGAACTCAGTGCAGACACGAGACAGCAACGTCGAGATTAAATGCAGAAAAGGTGTTAAGCAAGGAGATCCAATGTCACTATTAATATTCAACTGTATAATGGATCCGATGATCGACTAAGTTGAAAAGAGCGGAATTGATATACATTATACATTAAAGCTGCTTAAATTGTTATTAACATTAAAATTAACGATATTGATAAAAATATATCAAATGCATGGGAATTTTTTTAATTTAAAATTTTTATGGGTCGTTTTAGATTTCTTATAACTTTACTTACCGTTCTGCTGGGCGTTTGAATTGTGTTCAAGTATTTTTTTCATGACCTTTTATGATTTTTTCTAGATTTGTTAGCCTCACAATGCTTGCACTTTCAGCAGGACTGTTGTGAAAAATATAGTGAAGTTAGCTATGCATATACATTTAAAAATTGTGGATTATATTAAAAATGTAGCAATAGCTCCAGAGACACTAAAAACACCCTTGGAGTCGTCTTAGTCATATCTTTAGTTGCTCTGTTTTCATTTTGGCTATTGGCTATGGAGTATATAAATTTCATTTTTTCGCCTTTATTACAAATAAAACGTTAAGTATTTTATTCATGTCTTCTTAGAAGTTTTTCCAAAAGCTTCAGTTAAATCCACTGATTTTCTGTGAATCTCGCCTAGCCTTTAGAAAAATATGCTAATGTTTTCAATATCTGTGCTGATCCTGCTGTCAATTTCAAAAATCCTTTTACAGTGAGTAGTATGAGAGGAGTTTTGGAGACCCCGATTTAAAATTTTGTGTGGTTTGTTGAAATTGTTCTTTAATAACAATTCTTATATTATATTTTATAGATGCAAGCTATGATATGCTACCATTACATCAAACATCAACAGGGGCCGTAGAACACGACATTTTTGCAAGTGGTAGCAACCCAGCTTCAAGTACTAGAAATCCACGTTAGTATATTATACATTTTTAAACTAAGAAATAATTCTTGGAAGTCAGGAAAAAATGTAAACTTTATTTTTTAGCCGCCAATACATTTTTCTCGATAAACGGCGTTGGACCCTAGAGACCTTTCAAAATAGTCTTTAGTTTTCTATTTAAAAGTACATAATCTTAAAGGAAAATTAATTGCGACATTTTTTCTTCCGGTCAAAAATGTTGTAGCTTCCTCCGTCCTATTACAAAAAAAATTTCATGTCCAAAAATTTGCATAGGATCAGACTGTGTACATTTGGAAGCCACCCAAAAATAATCTTTAGGAAAATACTAAATCCATCGTGACGTATCGTTCAAGCCAAAACAACCAGCCTAAGTTTGTCCGAAACTTGAAATGAAGGGTGTTTCGAGGTCGCCGTCCTTAAAATAAACATTAATAGTTCAAAATCAATATTTAAAAATTTCGAATTCAAATTCAAATTGGAGTTTCCGTAGGGTCAATTGCATTTGCAGAAAAGTAAAAAGACAGAAAAAATACTTACAGCTAGGTGTCTACATCCTCAAAATATATTAACTACATTAAACTTTGGCTTCTTATTTAATAGTAGCTGATTCTGCGATTACTTTTGAGCTATATTTAGTTTGAAAGAATAGCAAATTTTTGGATTCGTTACAAAATTATTGATTTATATTTTACAGATATGCCTATAACGTCACCAGTGAATTACGACCCTTCAACGTGGCTGTCATTGAATAGAGATCCGAAAAGTAAGCATATAATAATTTTTAATACTAAGAAAAAATAGCTGTGTTTTGGAAAAAGAATTTAAATCATTTTACCATTAAGACCTTTGAAAAGTGGGACGATGATCGTGGGGGCTAAAGCGTAGGCTTCGGACCCACTCCTACGGCTTGCGGGTTCGATTCCCGCCTCGCACTCTGGAAGAGTCTCGGTGGCTCATGCGGTGAACACTAGCCTAGCAAGGGAGTTGTTCATCTCCGGAGAGTCGTGGGACCGGTACATCTAGAGAAAAAGGTTTTCTCTAAGTACTTAAGGCTGTTGCTCTTGGTGGTTCGGAACCCACCTGAAACTGTAGGTCCCCCTTCCACAACCAAGTAAGTGTGTGGAGGGTGTATAAAGGAATAGAGAAGGTGTAAGAAAAATGTAAACCCTTAGGGGACACATTAGAAGCTTCCATTCCATTCCATTCCATTCCATTCCATTCCATTCCATTCCATTCCATTAAGACCTTTGAAACAATTTTCGCATTTTAACTTAAAAAATACAAATTCTTATAAGAAATTAATTTTGCACATTTCTCTGCATAAAATGTTGTAGATTATTTTGTTTTTGAAGTGAAGCTGGAAACTATAATTTTACAGCAACAACAAAAAACGTACTTCCATTAATTTTGGAAAGTAATAAAAATTTTCAAAATTTGTGGAAATTGATTAGAATTCGTAAAACTCTATGATAATTTTTTGTGAAACCAGTGATAGACTTCTACTGGATCATCTTCTTACATTCACTTTTTTTTTTAATTTGATTAGGAAATGGAAAAAATTATAAAGAAAGCAATTTCATGATGCCATGTAATAATTTTACGTTAGATTTTTCGCGATCATAACTCTTTCTTCCCCTAATTTTTTTTACTCTAAAAACATTAAGCCGTGCCCCAGTCTACCAAAATTAATAGAGATTTAAATAGAAATAGATTGGTTTTCGAAAAAATAGAAAACAGATGTACTTTTTATTAACTTTTTCTGAAACAAAGTTAAAGAGTTAGTGTAAAATATAACTGGAATATTTTGTGCCGGCTAAATTTTTATTTTTGAGTGCTAAATCCACTGCCTTTCAAAATTTACATCACTCGGAACTTTCATGACCTATGAAATCGTTCTTCAATTGTGTCATTTACTCCTGAAAAAAATCGTTATCCGATCAACGGAAGAATCATTGTTTGAACAATTTAAAAATTTTTTGAAGCATTTCAAATGTGTTGAGTTATGAATATTTTTAAACAAGATCATCAACTATATTATTTATACTAAAGAGCTTTAGTGGCTCAGATGATAGCGCGACAGGCTGAGGTGCAGGAGGACTGAAGTTAGATTCCTCAGACGGTAACAATGCAATTTTTCAAGTATTTCTTTATGAGTGTTGGTTGCTCTGAATCCACCTTAAGATGTAGTTTCCAACAGAAAAAGCTGTTTACGTACCAGGTTTGAGACCTCATATCTAGATGACTAGGCTTGATAGTCGAAATCGATTGTTAGAAGACACGAAAAGTATTTAGCGATACCCTTGCGCTTGCAGCGTCTTCGGAAGACTTCAGAAAAATCTCTGCCTCCACTTTATCCTAGTTTAGCAGTATTATCCTTCTCTGGCCAGCTAGGAAGGCTGCCCAATAGCAGTGTGGATAAGGATGGCTTTATTTGCAACAGATTAATTAATTAATAATTATATTAATAATTAATAATCGGTGACGGTGGCCAGATTCAAGTTCTGTCCTGATAATAAATGTGGGTGTGGCTTTATAGCCTAAGTTTCAGGGTAAATCTGAGGGGCCCTTCCACCCCCATTAAAAACAAAGAAACGAATTATTTTTCTCAAAAAATAATAACTTTTTACAATTTACAGGCAGAAAAGAATTATGAAAAAATATTTTGATTGCTTAAGAGAACATTAATTCGTTTCAAAATGTCTAAAAATTTGTGACTTTTCAATTATGAATAATTAATTAAATAGATGTTATAAAAAAGATCATATTTTATTAAGAATTCAGTGATTGGAGTTTATCCACACTGTGAGCTTTCTTCGACCGTTAATATCATTAATGAGAGAATGCGTTTTATTCTGGTCATACGGTCCA
>NC_046659.1:129305063-129307160 GCF_010883055.1 Belonocnema kinseyi | reverse complement strand
GGGAGCTCTTCTTAATATTTTGACACCAAAATCATGTCGATACACCTTACCGACTGCGAGTAAAGCCACCCACGCTTTAACTTGACAGACTGTATTTGAAAAAGCACAACTGTGCCAAATAGAGCGCACAGAGAGAGTGACAGTAATCGACATCGCTTCGACCGCATTCACACAATTCATGGAGCCGCTGGAGATCTAGTTCCCAAAATGGTAACCGGATCTACGTCGTCTGTCCCAGCGGCAGCATAGATAGACAAAGTTACTCAAAGTTGTATGATCGACACGTTTGGCATGAGTGCATTGGTAAAACTTTCTTGCAGCACTTTTATCAATGCCGAGAAAAAGCTCTGTGCACATCGCCTAATATCGGCACGAAGATGTTTCTGGCATCACCGGGGCTACCGGCTGTGTGCTCTAAGGGTCTGGTTCGGAATCGATAGGCCAAAAAGAAACATAGCTAATTACGGCTCAACTCTAATTGGATCTGACTGGTAACATTTTCAGGGGGACTACTTTTACAGAAGTTGAACCAAGAGACCTCTTCCCCACGTTGTCATGACAGAAGAAAAATACGACAAATTGAACAACAAGCTTATAAAAATAAGAGTGCTCACCATGGAAAAGAACTTTCTTTCTTCAGAACTAATTGTATTTCTCATGGAAGAATTTATAAGTCTAATGCTTCTAGGATCCAGGTGCCGGTAAGAATTGTTTATCTGACAAGTGAGAACACTTCTTCACTCCCCTAACCGGATACTACAAGGAATTTATAATTACGGCAAATAAATTATGTCTATTTTTGCGAAAGCCACTTTTTGAAGACAAAAATAGAAATTGTTGGTCTTTCGAGTGATTGTCCCATCCTCAGGTGCAGAAATGGATTCTTCGCCCTTCGAGTGATTTTCCCTCCGTCAGGTTCCCTTATATCAGGATAATTTTATGGAATCATTGAGTGCAATTTTAAAAAAATAAGATGAAAAACGAAATGTTCTGATACCAAAAAAAAAATTATCGTGAGTATCCCATCATGCAGAAAAATAAAATATTTTCAGAAATTGTAAGTCTATTTCACGGTAGATTGACGAACACTCTTAAATAAATAATAGGTGTAACTTTTAATAATGATAAAGAAGAAGAGCCATAATATACCAGAATTTGTAAGTGATTTCCTTACGCGAACTTCGATTGGGCGTTTTCAGTTTTCCTTAATGTAAAAGGATGAGTTTTTTAAATGACAACCGGTTTAGAGCGCATTTATTATTATAATGACAATTTATCTGTTAAGCAAATGAGATTTACATTACCCTTTGATTTAGCTGAGGTGAGTGCTCTAACTAAAGACGTAATAAATTTTTCATGTAACGCTAAATGCAATATTGCGTGTCAAAAAGAAATGTCACAAAAGGAACGAAACCGTATCGTTAACTACATTTAACAAGACGCAATAATTAACTTACATGTCGAATACTGGCTAATTTAGAATCCGTGTATTCTATACATGATATAAAAAAAATATTTTATCAACACAGCTCTCTCCGCTATCTCTTTGACTATAGTGTCAGCGTTTTCAGTACTCCAGATATACAAATACCTTTTCTGCATAATGTACTTAATCGGGCGATCACAAATTCGAAAGTCAGTCGAAGTAGTTTAATAATTAAATATAATAATATACGATTTGAAGTGCGTATGAAAGAAAATAAGCCTGATAACGTAATCATCATGAGCGATCAAAATTGCTGAACTAGATTTAAAGCTGGGACTATAATATACATTAGTTAGTTCGGTTTGTTGGTTACCCATCCGTTTTCGATCTGGGAGAGGTGTATCTCTGTGTTGTAGCCCTTTACGATCGGCCTTCTTTGTCTGATATCCTGATTCGGTCGAGGATGAGTCCTCCCCGCTAAGACCGTATCTGATTCATGTAACTCACTACAAGATGGTCACGTACGCTTCGTAAAGCCCTTTGCCCTCATCCCTTGCAGTACAGGAAGTGAAAGGGGGAGGGTCGGTAAGGCCGGTTTTTGGCCTAATTTATTTTTGGACCAAAAAATCTGAAAAAATCATGGTAGTATCTTATAAGTATCCTGAGTCGAT
>NC_046659.1:129303470-129304963 GCF_010883055.1 Belonocnema kinseyi | reverse complement strand
AAAAAAAAAAAAAAAAAAAAAAAAAAAAAGATTTAACTTTTGACGATCAGAAAAATTGGGCTCTCTCCAAAATTATGCTCAATTGAAATGTTTTGGATTTAATATCAACATTGTACAGGTAAATTTATACATAATACTCAAAAAAAATTTTATTATTATTATTATGATTTTAAATGAAGTTGGTAATTCTTTCAAATGTATTACATATTGTTAAAAAAATTTTTTTATATTAGGTGATGTATTACCTTGAAGAAGACCTGCAACTAGGTTGAAACGTACGTTGGTTATATTAATTAAAATTGACGAATAAAGATTCATTGACATCTGAATCTATTTTTATTTATATTGGACCGTATGACCAGAATAAAACACATTCTCTCATTAAGATCATATTTTGTATGAATTTGACATAAAGCTGACATAAATTATTTCTTTAACATTTTTGAAGAGATGGCTACTCTTTAATTTTCAAAAAGTTAATCAGGAGTACTTCTTTTTTTCTTTTTTTTTCGAAAATATCAATTCTGTCCGATGTGAACAAAATAAAAAAATTTATTTCTCAAAAATTTAGCACATTGAAGGTGGCGGGGCTGAGTATCGAAAATCAAAAATCAAAAATAAAATTTTTCAATCCACATTAGTCTCTTCGTTTATTTTCTGCTCTTTTCTCACATGCTGATATTTCTGGGGTTCTGAAAGAGTTGCGTTAGGTAGGCATATAAAGCTACCCCTGTTATCTTTCTGTATTTTGATTGAAAATTCTGCAATTTAAAAAGATTACAATTCAAAGTTCTTAACTTTAGACCATAGGGAGTAGCAAATTTTAAAGGAAAATCATCTATCGTTTTCAAAACTTGGTATATAGATTTACTTATACTCTAACAAAATTTGGATTGTCGCTTATTCTACAAAGGTGATTCAAGGCGAGGGTTTCTTCTATTTTGAATTATGAAAGACGGCATTTCGAATAAAAAAGTAATAATTTTTTATTAAAATAAACACTCGGGAAACTAAATTATAACTAAGGAAACTAAAAATATATAAAACGCGGCATTCAGCTGGAAAGATTCTCCAATCTTGCTATTTTAAAGGCAAGTGGTCGACCCCGGCATCTAGTCTAAACTATAATACAATTTCACGATCCCGTGCTTTCTTTGGTCTATGGAAAAGAGTATAATCCATGTGTGTACTTGGAAATCTTACCAAATTGATTGCTGGAACCTAAAAAAAGGCTTGTCTTTGTTTTTTTATACGTATTCGGCGTTCGTAAAATCCATAGGCAATTTAAATTAAATACTATATAATTTCTGAAAACAGAACAATACAGTCTGTCAAGTTAAAGCGTGGGTGGCTTTACTCGCAGTCGGTAAGGTGTATCGACATGATTTTGATGTCAAGATATTAAGAAGAGCTCCCTCTTTCATGCTTTTTGATTTAACATTCAGTTTGCTTTCAATTCTCATCTTGTTATGTAGGTGAATAGGTGCAATCTC
>NC_046659.1:129298204-129303370 GCF_010883055.1 Belonocnema kinseyi | reverse complement strand
TTTCCTATATTTGTAGGGGGTGGGGGTAGGGGGGGTGGAGGGTAGTCCGTTTAGCGTGTAATCGACTCGGGATACTATAAGATACTACCATGATTTTTTCAGATTTTTTGGTCCAAAAATAAATTAGGCCAAAAGCCGGCCTTACCGACCCTCCCCCTTTGGTCCGGGGTCCGCGCTGGCCAATGTGCCAACGGATCCTTTCTTAGGTGTGAATGTTACTTCCAGGGTCCGCGGTAGGTTACGATAGACGTTGTGCTAGCTTTTTGTCTGGCCGCCAGTATGTGCGGAGGTTAAGAACCCCCCGTTATCCCATATGGGTGGATTGATCCTCTCTAACAACAAAGAAGAACACACCTATGAAATTTGGGTAATAGATCGGTCTGCCACGACAAAAAGCTTTAGATTCCGTTCGTGATACATACATACAAACCTTCCGGCTAGGTTCTTCAGCATATAAATTACTGAAGTCTAACGTTGCCGGGTCTTTAACGGGCTATGAATTAAAAAAAAAAATCCCTGTGATTCTGTCTAACATTTTCGACAGTCCCCTATTATGTCTAAAGACTAGGTCTGCTACTCTAAGATGTTGAACCCTTTCACTAGCGTTAAAGTTCTCAATCTGAGCTTTGCATGCCTTATCGAGTTTCCGGAGAGCTAAATTTGGCTTTTAAAGTTTTAAAAAGTTGGGGTAAAGAAAGGTAAAAAACATAAGAAATATATTGACGACGAAAGCATAGAGAAGGGTGTCTATATTCTTAACTTGTAATTGCTTCGTCGGAACTTGATTCCTTGTTTAATAGTAACTGACTCTTGGATTAGTCCGGACGCCATACCTACTTCTGTCGGTTTCGCGTTTGATATGCAATGTTGTTAATGATTCTTGTTCAGACTGATCTTCTGATTCGAATCTGCGTGATAGCCCTCTGGCATTTAAGGGTTTTAATTGAAAAATTCAGTTCTGAAAAATTCACTGCGGGCTGGGTTTGAACCAACAACCTCCTCATTACATGAGAGGGGCGCAGTGAATTTTTTAGAAATTATTTTACTCGCGTTTTCAATGAATTTCGCGTAAAAAAAATTGATAATAATATATTAGTTCTTCTACTTCTCAACCGTACAATACAGATACCTCTGTCGTACAAAGATCAAAAAACCACTGGTATCAGATCTCTGAAACAATATTCTATCTAATTGACCATTCTAACCGAAACTCTGTTTCAAACTTGAAATCACATATTTTATGCTGCGTACCTTTGCAGGGGCTGGCTCTTGACAAATATGTAAGACCACGCCTTTGCGCTTTGACCCTTCGGTGCACATTTTCGCGCTTTGTGCACATTCCAGCCCAATAGATAGTACCTAGCCTATTGTACCTAATAACAGGCCATCTCCGAAAAAAAAATTATCATTAATAATTCTACAGAGAATCAAAATTTAAAAAAAATAAATATTATGAATGGATTCCAATTCAATTTTTGAATTACTTGAACTTTATCCCAACTTCATAGGACACATAAGAACAAAGTTAGAAACAATTTTATTCAAGATATTTTCATTACCTCTACAGGTGCGAATATTAATAGATTTCGATTAAAAATAATATGACTGGTTTCAGAGAGATTACAAGAAGCATTATGCAAATCTTGACTTTTTTACATCTTTTTCTCGTGAAGCTGTGTCAAGTTGAAAAGATTGTGTAAACATTGATGTCTAATTATACCAAAATAATTAATTTTTTATCTACTTGATAAGAAAATATATTTATTATAGAGTAAGGAACGCTTCTGTCTTTAAACGTTTCATAATCGAACAAATCACTCTCGAGAAACAGGACTATTAATTAAAGGCCATTTTTCGTTCGTCAATTCAAACCCTTCTATCTTTGAAATTCTTAACTTTAGAGAAATAGAGTCTCTACTGAAAATTGTTCGTTTCAACTCATAATAATTATTCAAACTAAAATAAACTGCAACGACCTAGAACAAGAAATCCAAATCATTGGTCCTCGAATACCTTTAAAACAAGTTTCGCATTTTAACATAAACAATATGCTCGCAAGTTTAAGTCCGCTTTATCAAAAATATCTCCTTTAGTTCCCAGTATTTATTTGTGTTTTTATACTCTGATTTTTCTATGTAAACGAAAATATATAACTAATGATTAAGTTGCTCAAAGCGCCCAATCCTTTGGTACTGTGCCTGGTAATGGCTTACAAAATTCAAGATTTGAAAATGAATTCACGAAAAGTAACTTTTTGATGATTTACAGGGTAAAACAATTGTTTTAATGAATGAAAATTTGTTTATAAATAGCCAAGTCACCTGTTGAAAAATGTTGCCTTTGCCCTGCATTAATTGTAACGTTTATTTAAGAAAGAAATTGTTATGCGATTACCAGGCAATATTTGTTGAAACAAATAAATTTTTTCCAATATTGTTAAATGTGTTGATTTAGAAATATTATTTTTCAAGTTGATCAACTGTATTTATACTTCTTTTCGATCTTTTGTTGTTCGGAGCCTACCTCAAACATTATGTGCACTGAGGGTGGTCGATAGTCGCAGGTCGATTTTGAGTGACGAACAAAACACACACACACACATACATTTGCACAACTCAACAGTCAATTAATAATCGACTCTTTCTGCAACCTGTCACTACTCTCTTGCATCCGCGTCATTCAACTATTGCACTCCATAGTAGCTGCAAAGATGTTAATATCCTCTCTTTGATGATGCTAGTGAATAGCTCGTGGATGTTGTTTAAATAAAATATGGACCAGTAGTTCTTCGGACTTCGTAAATCTCTGGTCAGTACCGTGCATCCTTTCACTGAACATTGTGAGAGCGGCTATTATCTGATTAATAAAATAGTAAATAAACGAGCTAGATGCTAGTGCCTAGAAGTGAACTTCTTCCACCAAAGATGGTTGTTTGTATCTGGCCCGGGCACGAGAAAGTTTTTATTTCTAGGGATAAGTTTCTTCAATTCTTAAGCAGAAAACTATTGGACTCTCCTCCTCTGGTTGTTACAACACTTGCCTCTGGCCAAAGTTACAAAATCGTATGATATCTTACGCCTCTTCAGCTATCTTATGAGTATTTCCATATACTTGTTTCCAAAAGACTTGAGTCTCTTTTCGACCAGGGGGATTTTCAAAAGCAAATCACGTTTTGTTGAACAGATGAGAAGGATGTATAGAAAAGGTGGAATTTTCCTGATCCCACTTTACTCGCCGTTCCAGGCGCTCTTCGGCAGTTAAAAGAGCTTTTCTTTTTTCCAGTGCTATGCAATACGCTCGCAATTTTAAATCAGAAGCACTGATGTATTTTTACTTCTATTGGAGCTATGGAGGCAGACTGGCTTTTTATAAACCACGCAGTTAGTCTCCTAGAGGTCAGCATTATCTAGCAGCAAATCAGGGAGAGCGGTATTAGCTCTAGTTAATTTTTTTATCTTGGGAAAGACTTGTTGGTATATATTTCACCTACTAATTCTCATGTTGGCATTTTTGGCTATCTGAGAAGTTGGTGCTGCTAGAAAAAGTGGTATTTTTGCTACGGGGTCTTGCTCGTGTTCTCGATGAAAAGCTTAATATTCCCCTTTGCAAAATAAGATAACTAATCTTTTAAATACTGAAGCCTCTTATGAGAATATTTCCTGTGCATATTTACTTAACGATCATGTAATCTATGCATGTATCCTCTTTGCGGCGGTCAGCTTTCTTGGAAACGTTTGAAACGAATTTCTTGTGTTTGTCCAGCGCCGTTCCCTGGTTGCACCCTAGGTTCGTTCCTATTGTTACTCCCAACTAAATCTGACATTCATCAGACAGACGCCTATTTATGGGTTTGACTGCATGATACTGGCGACGTAACTGCATAATTTGTTGCATTGGGGAGTTAGACCACTGCAGGTGACTAGCGCCAAGAACCGGAATTTTTGGGGGAAGAGTCGCCATATCCCCACGCCATCTGTTTTCGGTACCGGGAATCGAACCAGAGACTTTTGGGTAAAATTCAGATATCCTTACCATATATGAAGTTGTAGGTTCCAGAAGCTACCATTTTTGTAGCTTGAAGCAACCAATCCCGACACAACTGGATCGTATACGTTGTTCACTACTGCTGTTTCTTAGCGTGCAGTTTCTTTTCGCGAATGACCTTTAGCCGCAGATGGCACAGTTAGAGGTGAAGGTTTGAACTGTGAAAATACAACGTATCCTTTTTATTTCTTTTTTCCTCAGACTTTCACTTAGGTTAACCTGGTTTTACATCATAGCCATGGACTAAGTCTAGTAACTTATGAGATAAGTATGTTATTATTTTATTCAATACGATGCTTAAAACCTTCTACAAAGATGTTGTAGGTATACAATTACGAGAATGATGTAGCTTGGAGCTTGGCCCTACCCGTTGCCATACTTAAACAGCGGCTGCGAGCGTTGAGGGTTTTAAAAGTCACCTCTGCATGCTTTCTCAGAGCAATCATTTCCTTTCCTGGGTTTTACCCCATCTTTTACGAACTGGGTTGCAGTCAAGTAAACGATAAGGGGACTAAGAGCTTAAGGTGGGTTCCGAACCACCAGAACCTCAGTAAAGGTACATCGAAAAATTTTCAGAGGTACCGGCTCAGGGATCGAACACCGGACCTCTGAGGTGAAGTCCGAGCGTCTAACCAAATGAGCCACATTATTATTATAAAAACATTTCAGTGTTGAAATGTTGTCACAGGCTTATACTGCCCAACATGTCGAAAGCATTTTTGGTTAGAGATGGATTTTTATTTGATCATTTTTGCACGGGGTTGTCCCGGTATATATCATTAGTCACGGACGCATTTTTATAATGCAATCAAGTGATCTGATGAAAGCAGTCTGCCCAGACATATTGGACAAAGCCTGGTTTTACCCCATCATTGACGGACTGGGTTGCAGTCAAGTACACGATGGGGGGACTTACAACTTAAGGTGGGTTCCGAACCACCAGAACCCCGGTAAAGGTACATTGAAAAATTTCCAGAAGTACCGGCTCAGGGATCGAACTCCGGACCTCTGAGGTGAAGTCAGAGCTCACAGACCTGAAACGCCGCAACGATGCCGCACGAGGGGAATCGTCCCCCGCCAGGTGCCAGATCGTGGATGAAATTTACCCCTACCATACCTACC
>NC_046659.1:129292416-129298104 GCF_010883055.1 Belonocnema kinseyi | reverse complement strand
TCAGGATATTTTAAAACATTTCAACGAATTTTCAATTAATTTCAATAATTTCGAGCGATTTCAAAGAATTTTAACATTTTTTTTCTCATATTTTTTTTTGGTAGTTGATTCATCAATTAGTTGGATAAATTTGTTTTCTGAAAATGTAACTATTTTGTAGAAAATTTATTTTCTTTTTTGGTTAAAAATGAATTTTTTTAACCAGAAATTTAACTATTCTATGTTTAAATGAAAAGTGATCGTTTTTAGTTATAATTTTTTGTATTTTATTGAATACTCTTCTTTCTTGGTAGAAAAGTAATCTTTGTTGTCGAAAATTTAACTATGATTAAACATTAATTTTTTGCTCAGAAAATTAGTCTTCATGGAAAATAAATTTCTTTTGTGCAAAGTTCATGTATTTTATTAGAAATGCCTTTTTTGGTATACAATTTAGCTTTTTGGATGAAAATGTAATTTTTATGTTTAAAATTTTACTATCATGTTGAAAACAATTAAAAAATTTTTTTTTGTTCAGTTATGTATTTGATTATTTGATTATTATATATATATATATATATATATATATATCCATATTATGTACACCTGGAAAACATAACCTGAAAATCGACGTATGCATGAAATTAAGAATCACGCAATAGATCGAAATCGCCAATTACTTCAATTTCTTTCAAATGGGGAGCAAGATATAAATAGAAGACCACCGAAGTCTTCCGAAGCCTTCAGATCGGCAGTCATCGTACAGCAGAACTCCGAGGTCGAATCGTGCATTTTCGGCTTGCATACGAACTCACAGTGGTAATCATGCACTTTCTGTTTAGCGGCTCCCAAACGGTAGGTATGGTGGTGGTAAAGTTCATCCACGATCTGGCACCTGGCGTGGGACGATTCCCCTCGTGCGGCATCGTTGCGGCGTTTCAGGTCTGTGAGCTCTGGGTGAAGTCCGAGTGTCCAACCAACTGAGCCACCGAGGCTCATTATATAATAATAATAATAATAATAATATTATTATTATTATTATTATTGTTATTATTATCACTATTCTTAATATTGTTATCATACCATTGGACCACGTCCCTTTTGGGGTAATCATGAATCACTTTTCGAGGAAGGGGCTCCGAAACACTGCCCCGACCGAAGTTGCTGATCAACTTTTCTAAATTAAATAAGTAATTTAAATGTCCTGATTTTTTTGAGTTCTTTAAAAACTCTCATTTTTTCGATTTCCTAAAATTGTTGAATTCCTTTGATTCTTTGCTTTTCTTGGAATCGCTCGATTTCCCTGAATTCCCTAAAATATTTTATCCTTCATCATTTTCTTACTAGCTTCAATATGATGGATATCTGGAATTCCTCAAATATACTGAATTCGCTAAAATCTTAAAAGACAACTTAATTCTATAAAGTTTCTAAAAACCTGGAATATTCTGAATTCCCTGACATTTTTTCAGTTGTCTGTGCATTTCAAATTTCTGGAATTCTCAGAATTCTTGAAATATTCTGCACACTTTGGATTTCGTTAATTTAGGAGAATTTTTTGAATTCTCGGTTTCTTTATTTATTTAAATCACCTGAATTCCTCTGAATAATGGAAGAAATTTAGACAGCAATATATGCATTCATGTATTTATCTTTTTGATATTTATATTAAATTTGTTCTTATAAGAATCATTTGTTTTATTTTTACAGAAGTCAATGCTGCTGATATTCCGGAGTCAAGTTCAGGTTCTTCAAAAAAGCATGGGGGTCGCCGTGTCGGAGCCGGACGCCCGCCTGGAGAAGGGAGAATTGCGGCCTTTCGTCCAGGAGAAGTTTTTCCTGATCCTCTTAAACGTCCACACGATAAGATAGCATATTATATGAAGAAATGGGTTCTTCTGTGGATATATGAAGGAACAAAAACGAAAGTAGAGCAAGCTGAATTTAAGGGCATGATTCGTCCTCGCCATGTTACCTTTTATCAAACTTATAATTTTCTAGTCCGTCTTGATAATTTGGATGATTTATACCGTACGGTAGTATTTTTGTGGCAAAGTGGGAATATCATGGGAGTCAGAGCACCAAAAAAGACAAGTAAGAGGCAACCTATAATTTAAGTACCAAATTGTTGGCCAATTTTCATACTTTCTCCCTTCCATTTGAAGACAAAAATTATGACCGTAGAATATAAAAAAGTAGAAAATGGATTCTAATGAACATTCAAAAAATAGTGTAGAGCTGGATATAAGCATAGAAAATACTGCATGATTTTTCGGGTGAGAATATTTTCTTAAATCGTCTGAAAACTATTTTTCTACCAATATTTCCTTTTAACTAAATGAAAATCATTTTACTCATTAACGACGGAGAACTCCGATTTTTTAAATTAATTTTCAAGCCTCATTATTATAATTAAGGATTGTGCATTTTCTAAAAAAAATACTGTTTTCTACTATTTTTGGTAGGGTCTTTAAGAATCTGACTTCAAAATGAAAATGTCTCATATAGAAAATTCAATGTAGCGGCTTTCATCTTATAGTTTGACAGCACACTTTTAGTTTTCATCATAAAAGTCGTTATGACAGAATCAATATGGTGGCAAAGATTTTTAAAAACGTTTATAACCGAATAAAATTGTCCTGACGCAGATTTTTAGGGTCGTCGATAGTTACGGAAATATGGCACTTTTTTCATGTTCAGCAACCTCAAACCACCACTTTCGCCAATATCCGTTGGAAGCTAAATGAAGCGTCCACAAAACTATTTTTTTCGAAATTTGCAAATCAAAAATCACAATTTTGAAAATGATAACGATTCACGATTTCAATGTAAAAAAATCATAAAAAACATTTTTTCTCAACATTTTCATATATTTTAACATGAAAGCCGCCATATTTAATATTCTAGATTATAATATTCCCAATTATAATAATCAGGCAGAAAATAAATACCAAAATTGAAGTTTTTCCTCGTCAGTGGGTTTAGTAAATTACGTGCGTATATAATTTAAAAATGATTTTAAAATATTATAAAATACCAATCTTTTTTAAAGCTTTAAAAATTTTTCTTCGAGTGATTTGAAATACCTTAAATTCTTGAACAATTTAAAAAATATTTTCAGATACCTTTTGATATTTAAGAATCTTATCAGAATTTTAAAATTTCTTAAAATCCCTCTACTCTATTGACTAAATTGTTTAAAAAATTTTCAAATATTTGGTTTAGAATCCCGTGATTTCATACAAAACTTGAAAGCATTTTATGAAATCACTTGAAATACATTGAAATATTCAGATACTAGAAAATATATCTAAATACTTAATTGAGAACCTTCAAAATCCCATAACTATTAATTTTTAGGATTCTTTATAATCTCCTGAAAATTCCTGGAAATTCTTTGTAATACCCTATGTTATTAACATTGTATAAAATTATATTAATGCACGTTCGTCTTTTGAAGTACATTTCCAAATCATTTGTAAAAGTAAAGATTTTCAGCATTATTTTACTTTACCAAAAAAGTAACGAATTATATAAAATAGTAACTTTACATTACTTTATTTCATTTTCTAGGAAAAGACATTATGGAACCTACCGATAATATGTGGTTTATCGTTTTTTCTGGAAAATACTTCAGATTATTTGTAGAACATACACCAACTGGGCCCATACCGATAAAAATTGAGTTTGCAGATAAATCAGGTCGACCATGTAAAGAAGACGATATACGTGAACTAGTTCACTTTCCAAATACCATATTTTGTGTTTGCAAAGTTGATGACGATATTCTAGGAGTGTTTCTTCCAGTGTATTCAAATAATAAGTTCATGAACTGTTAAGCAGCGGATGTAAATAAATGTTCACCAGTGTGCTTAATATTGCTCTCCTACTACTTACTTTTTTTAAAGCACCCCTCCGCTGAATTGAATAATTAAAGGATGCAGGATAGTGTCTTTAAAGGATGCAGGATAGTGTCGTATAAATTTTTCAATTTAATTAAGGCTTTTTTTCTGAAATCAAGATTCCACAACGGTCATTATTATTCTGCCATTTAAAATTTTTAAATTCTGATTTTGGATCCGTTTCCACATTAAGAATATCTAAATCAGTTGTCATTGGGTATTCCAATAGGTCCTTACCACTTAATTCGATGTCCGTGCTACCCCAAAAAGTATGGTGGGAGTTAGCATCGCACCCCAGCAGAGAAGAAAGACCCCTTAGCTTGCAGTATTCCACCAGTGTACGTGCAACTCCACTTGTGGATTGGTTTCGCTGTCCTATAGAAAGTAAGCCGATCATACGACTTGTATTCCTATTCCTTCAAGATCCGTGACTATCAACATCAGGTCTCTGGAACATAGCTTAAGCAGCGGCCCAGCGTTGACTCTCTTCGCCAGTATGCATGCCTTTGGATTGGCCGCGTTAGGATCCCAGTAACAAAAACAACCCCCCCCCCAAAAAAAAAACCCCTAATCTTATGTCGAACTAACCATTCTGCCTGCATTAGTGAGATACCTGTGTGCCTCACAGCCATAACCCTCTGAAAAACTGCAGAGACGCCTTTGCTATGATGCAAGTTAATCTGGGTAATGGTTAGATCGAGAGCAGTCATTTAGACATGATCCCGATCTTTTTGCCCACCCACAGGCTCCTCCTGCCCCTAGCTGGCTCTTTAAATTTGACCTGTGCATAAAGGTAGAAGGACCTGTTGTTGAGGACCGCAAGAACCCTTGTCTGTGACTCAGGAATTTGCACCACTAGGAGATGTTTAAATTCTCCATCTGTGTCCTCTTCCTGAGGCCTATCGTGCCTGACGATCCGCCAGGACGCTGTCTTAAGTGACTGACTTTAACCCGTCACTTAAGTTTTAACTCGGGATTTACCCCCCGCCCACGGAGAATCACATGCGGGTCCATCAGTTTACCTCGGAAACACGCTGTAACCTCAACCATCTACTCGAGCTACTCAACTCCACCCTTCTTAAGAGATGCGATTTCCCAAGGCCTCATCTCGGCCAAAAAATTGTGTAGCCAAGCTTTTGCCTCTGGGTCAGCTGTCATAAATACGAAGACCCTCCCCTGCCGAAATGGGTCTTGAATTTTGGCCATTTTTTAATTGGAAAATTTTTTAAATTGAACAACAGATTATGTTAATTCAAAGCCTATGAATCTATTGTGTGTAACAAAAGTTATAATTGGACGTAAATGTGTCAAAATAATAAGCCCATTTTTAAGTACAGAATACAGACTAGGTGTCGCTAATAATTTCTCAATGGGGCCTTCTTATGGTTAATTGAAAACCTTCAAAATCCCATAACTATTAATTTTTAGGATTCTTTATAATCTCCTGAAAATTCCTGGAAATTCTTTGTAATACCCTATGTTATTAACATTGTATAAAATTATATTAATGCACGTTCGTCTTTTGAAGTACATTTCCAAATCATTTGTAAAAGTAAAGATTTTCAGCATTACTTTACTTTACCAAAAAAAGTAACGAATTATATAAAATACGAGGGTGGATTTATAAGTTTCCGGCCTGACCAAGAAAAACAACGTTTTTAAGAATTTTTTTTTTTTTATTTCTCAACATAATCTCCTCCAAGGATGATACATTTCTCATAGCGGTGTTCTAGTCTAGCAATGCCATCTCTATAGAATGATTCGTCAAGCTCCTCAAAATACCCATTTACAGCTTCGATTACTTCTT
>NC_046659.1:129267784-129292316 GCF_010883055.1 Belonocnema kinseyi | reverse complement strand
CAAGCTATCTAAGGATGGTACTATAGAACGCCACCTCAAGGTAGGCCTAGTGGCGCCATCTCTTGGTCAGGCCGGAAACTTATCAATCCACCCTCGTAGTAACTTTACATTACTTTATTTCATTTTCTAGGAAAAGACATTATGGAACCTACCGATAATATGTGGTTTATCGTTTTTTCTGGCAAATACTTCAGATTATTTGTAGAACATACACCAACTGGGCCCATACCGATAAAAATTGAGTTTGCAGATAAATCAGGTCGACCATGTGAAGAAGACGATATACGTGAACTAGTTCACTTTCCAAATACCATATTTTGTGTTTGCAAGCTTTAGCCTCTGGGTCAGCTGTCATAAATACGAAGACCCTCCCCTGCCGAAATGGGTCTTGAATTTTGGCCATTTTTTAATTGGAAAATTTTTTAAATTGAACAACAGATTATGTTAATTCAAAGCCTATGAATCTATTGTGTGTAACAAAAGTTATAATTGGACGTAAATGTGTCAAAATAATAAGCCCATTTTTAAGTACAGAATACAGACTAGGTGTCGCTAATAATTTCTCAATGGGGCCTTCTTATGGTTTCAATAGAGTTCAAGATATATCACCATTGCATCGTTTGTTCAAACTTTTATATTTTGTAACGTGTTCTATGTTCATAACTTTTAAAAATTATCAAAATTATTAATTCGTTACTAATCATTAATGGCCATTATTTTTCTTCTAGATGTTGTTCAAACAAGCGGAAAGCAATGTTTCTAAATTAGAGAAAGGCTACATGAGGTTTAACAATTTTACAATACGACCTACTTATTTTGTTAATAGCGTCAACAATGTCACATCATCGAGTTTTCTTCTTCAGATTTTGTACTCTTAACGTTTTCGATTTTAATAACCCTTTCCTAATGATCATGTACAGTCTTAAGTAAATTTGTTTGTATCAAGCACTCAGTTGCTCTTCATAATTATATTGGGAAAAATCTTGCACACTTGAACTAGTAATTTTATATTACTTTCTCGTGGTTTACTTTGCGCTAATCGAATCTGTCAATTTTTATTTGCAATTAGTTAAATTTAATCAGTTTTTAATAAGAGAGACGTTAAAGTATCTTTTCCATTTAAAAAAAGTCTATAAAATTAGAAAGAGTTTCTTTAGACAAACAATTTTTTTTAAATTGTGACGGGAGTCGCAAATTAAAACAAAGCAGAGAGGTGAAATGTCGAGAACGGCTTAATTCAGCAAAAGCCAATAATCATTAAGATTAATGGGTGAGTTACTTTGTTAAACTTACGTATAGATTTCTCCAGAAGATAATATGATGAGGCCCGAACCGAGCTGGTTTTCGGTAATTAAAAACTGGGAGTGTTGTTCCTCACTCCTAATCATGGTTCCGCAGGGCCCTATGGTAGCGGAGTGCTTGTAACTTTGTTACAACCCCCCCCCCTCCCCTGTTTAGGACGACCTTTATTCTTTCAATAATTCTTCGTTCTTCTCGATTTCGTCGTTGCCGTCCATGACATTAGTCCTAAGTCGCTGCGTGTTTTGTCTACTATTTCTCTTACCTCTTCTCTAATTTTTTTCTCTCTTTTCTTTCTACTTTGGGCATTGGTTTATCATACCCTTCTCTCTCTAACCACTTTTGTTTTTTTATTTCTTCTGCCCTTGTCTTTCTTAACTCTCTGTGCATGTTAATATCAGTTTATACCTTCTTCTTTATATCATATTCTTCCTTTCTCCCTATCTTTTCTTCCTTATTTTCATTCGCTGGCGGAGGCATTAACTCTGCCCATTTCTCACATGAGTGAGACAATAGCTCCACATATCTAACTCCTTAAAATATTTTTTGCATTTTAAGGTCATTTTTGGGTGAATTATCCTGTAATTAAATATTTTTTCTGTTTTTGCAGTCTATTTTTAGGTTCATGTGCTAGTGGAAGCTTCTAATGTGTCCCCTAAGGGTTTACATTTTTCTTACACCTTCTTTATTCCTTTACACACCCTCCACACACTTACTTGGTGGTGGAAGGGGGACCTACAGTTTAAGGTGGGTTCCGAACCACCAAAGAGCAACAGCCTTAAGTACTTAGAGAAAACCTTTTTCTCTAGAGGTACCGGTCCCACGACTCTCCGGAGATGAACAACTCCCTTGCTAGGCTAGTGTTCACCGCATGGGCCACCGAGGCTCTTCCAGAGTGCGAGGCGGGAATCGAACCCGCAAGCCGAAGGAGTGGGTCCAAAGCCTACGCTTTAGCCCCCACGACCATCGTCCCACTCTGTTCATGTGCTAGTGTCATTTGGTTATTGTCAGCAGTGTAACCAAATTAAATTATTCACATGCATGCCATTCCAAAGAAAAATAGAAATCCAAATCTACTCTCTAGTAATAAATTTTTTGATATCTTAAACAATCCAATTACCTAATGACTTTACATTTTTAGCTTTTAATTCGTAAATTGTTGGTGAAAATTCTTGCTTTGATGAAAAATAGTCCTTCGAAATTCATATTTAACTTTTGAACTATTCCTTCTCATTTATTTGAAATGATTTATTGCTTTTTATTACTCGTTCATCAATTTTAAAAGTTATAGGTTTACGTCTTAGATTATAATACCTAGATTGTGTTTCATTCGCGGTATCTAAATTTTTAATTACTTTTTCTTTATTTATTAGCTAACCAGGAAGGACAACTCGGCGCAGGCACACTTTTTGTGAAACTTGATAATTAACTACTTTAATAGACGTAAATTCAATAATAAAATCATACGCGTAGGTTAGATAAGATATTGATTTATCTGCTTTATATTATTTTACTATAGTTTTCAACATATTTAACTTTTATCGGTGCTTCTTATAACATATGCACCACATTACCCGCCGCTCCCTCAATCATAAAAAAAATGTAAAAAATAATCACTTTTTATTCACTTTTTATCATTCAAAGATAAGAATGTCTGAAGAAATGTTAACGGAATAATGTCCACCTGATAACATTTAATTTTGAAAAGCGGAAACACCGTGTATCACATCCGAAAATCTCTTTAAAAAATCAAAATATACCACAGTAAATTCAAGAATACCTGGAAAGTTGTGACTGATTCAACAAAAATAATTAATTAATTTCGATAAAATGGAAAAAATATGTATTTTTTATTAATTATTTTTTTAAAGTGTTATTAACAGTCTTTCACAATCAATATCACTTGGAAGTTTCATGTTCTGTCACATCGTTTTTTAATTGTCTCATTTACTCACGAAAAAAATCTTTATGCGATTGACAGGAGAATAACTGTCTAAACAAATAAAAATTGTTTAAAACATTATCAATTGTGTTGACTTAGGAATATTGTTCTTCGAGATTATGAACTATAAACTTTGGTTTCTCGGAACCCACCTTAAACTGTAGCTCCCCTTAGAAGAGGCTGGTTACATATCAGGTTAGAGACACCATATCAAGGTCACTAGGCTTCCGAGTCTGAAATGGTTATTTCAAGACTAGACAATATGTCAGCGATATCCTTGCGCTTGAGGCCTCAACGTAGGAGTCATGCTCTCTGGTCACAGGTAGATTGAAATTAAAGAACACACACATGTACATGCTTTTTCATAATTAATCAGGGTAGCGCTTCGAATATGTGCATCCAACTGATGATTTCAGAATGATCGCTTTGTCCACTTTACCCGAGCGTGGCAGTATTGTCCTTCTGTGGTCTGCTAGGAAGGCTGCCGAATAGACGGGTGGGTGAGGATTACTTTATCCTTAACAGAGTAAAGGTTCATTTACTTTGCGATTGGTGCGCCTGGCACCTGAGAGGTGTTGTATATTTCCAGAACGTTGAAAATAATGAAATCCACAGGGAAATAAAATGGCCTTTCCCGCCCCCATTGAAACAAACAAATAAGTTATTTGTCCCGTGAAAGAATAACTTTTTATAAATTATAAGCAATTTATGATAGGCAAAAATAAATATTTTGGTGGTAACTACAGGTCATTTATGATTTGGGCGAATAGATTTTCCGTATATTTTTTTGCAAGAGGTACTTCACAACTAGCAAACAAAAATAAAAATTGAAACAAAAATGAAATAAAAAAAGGAATGTTGTTGTACAAAAACAAATTATTATGTGTATTCCATTATGCAGTAAAGGAAAGTATTCTTAGAAATTATAATATACATTTATGGAAATGATATAAAATTTCATGGATAAAATCGAGTGTGAAGCACAAGATACGTGATGAGAATGTGTTCGTTAAATCCGAAGGGCTTTAACAAAAGATAATGAACAATCAAAAATCTTTTTTAATTTTTTAAATAAATTATTTGTAATATTTTGTTTCATTTATTTCTATAAAGTAAGTTATCTTAAAAGAACCTCTTTCTTTATTTGGAAAACGTGTATTATCTTTTTAAACACAATGCAAAATACATTACGAATTTGGAAAGAGTGCGGGGAAGAGGGATGTCAAAAAGAATTCTACAGCTTTTTATAGAAAATTTAAGTGCGCACAATTTTTTATTAAAGAAGAACGTTTTACCCTCACCCGTCTTCGATGAAAACCCACAAACCCCATTAAAAAGAGCAATTTTCTGTGAATTAAAAAAAAAATTATTAGACTTCTAGATATCCTGAATTTTTTGATACAATTGTTTAAATAAAGTAGGACGATTTAAGAAATTAATACGACAAGGATTTTTAGATTTATGAAGGAAATTTCTTCTATGTAACTAGGCGCAGCCGTTTGATATATGATGACATATGTCAAATAAATATTTGCATCAGATATATTTTATCTTTCGTCAGATGAACTTGCTTCAGCGTTTTTATCCAATTAGAAGATAAAATGTATTCCTGGAGTTCCCTTGCATAAAGAAGTAGATTTTCTGAAAACTTCTGTTATATCTGCTGATTTTCTCAGCATTTTACCTAGCCTGCAGTAACAAAGCTACAAGTACTTTCATTCCAAGTTGTATATTACTTATATTATTATTTAAAAAAAATTATTCGGTGACCCTCAAAGAACTTTCAAAGAAATTTTATTTCAAATTTTCAAACAACATTTACCTTATCTTTTGTTTGGACCAATAGAAAATTGTTGCATTCGTATAAAAATTATTAATTAAAAGTCCGTGTATTTTATTTTACAGATTTATATACACCACGGCTACGACTCGACAATGCTTCAGCATAGCTAGAATTAAAAGAAGAGCAGACTCATAAGTATCTAATAATTCAAATTTCTGCGATTTGGAAACAAATCAAAAACGTTAGCCCTGGAAGACCTTTGAAATAATTTTCAACTTCTAACTTAAAAACTACAATTGCTTAAAGAAAATCAATTTTGAATTTTTTCTCTAGTTAGAAAGGCTGTCTTTTTTCCGTGTTTAAAGTGAACCTTAAATCTGTTTTTACAGTTACAAAAAAACAACGTATTTCAACTCATTTCTAAAACAACCGAGCTAATTTTTGTGAATTTTCAGAAGGGACAATGATTTAGGGTTATCATATTTATAATAAAGTCCTGAATCAGTACATGAATCTTTCCGAGAGGTTTGCCTGGGCGTGGTAAACCGGCTTGTGGTGTGGAGGATACCGATTTCCGATACATTTGTTCCAAGAGCTGGTCCACCACCGTCCAGAACTGTTCCACGACTTGCTGGCCAATCATGTTCGCAGAACAAGCCAGTTCGACTTGGCTTTTCGTACCTAAACTACGAGTAAGAAAATACTAAACAACGCTGTAAAACATCCGCGGCCAATAGTAGCAAACGGCTACCGTTTAAAATGTCTTGTCGTTCCCAAGGTGGTCGGATTGGTGATCTACATACGCCTTCAGCATACCTAAAACCTTCCAGTGAGAGAAGCTCTTTGACGAGTCTTATGATGTCGATACGCACCGAAAATACCAATTGTTTACCGTTTCAAAACACTGCACACCGGACCCTCACATACATCAGTAAACCTTGACAAAGAATCTAGGACGTGGTGTAGGCCAACATCACGGAGTTATTTTGTTCTCTTTTAATACCTTGAATATTTATAATATCTGGAATTCCTTTAATATTCTGAAATTTTTGTAAATCCCGAAAAATTCCTTAATTCCATTAAGCTTCTGAAATCCTTAAATATGATGAATTCCCTAAAATTCTTTCAGTTATATGTATTTCCTAAATAAATAAATGTATTTCATGTATTAATAGTTTACAGATTAAAATTTTGCTTATTCTTTATAATAATTCTTTGTTTTTCTTTTTACAGAATTGAATGATTGTGAAAATTCGGATTCAATTTCTGGCAATTTAAAAAGGCGCGGGGGTCGTCGTTATGGGGCAGGACGCCCGCCTGGTAATCATGTGCGGAAATTTCATCGAGGAAAAGTTATAAAAGATCCTTTAAAAGGCTAACAAGAAGATCTAGTCCTTTATATGGAGAAATTATTTTTTTTTTCTGGTTACTTTCAAACAACGAAGTAGAGCAAGCTTTCTTTGAGGGTATGGTTCTTCCTTGTTGCGCAAAATTTTACAGAGAAAATGATTTTCTAGTCCGTCTCGATAAAAGGTTTATATCCAACGCTCGTATCTGTATGGCAAGATGGAAAACTTATGGATGTCAGAGCACTGAAAAACATAAGTAAGAGGCCGTCTATAATATAAGTAACAGATTGTTTGTTAATTTCTTCCCCTTCCCTCCCACATGTAAGAAAAAATAAAAACAATATGGGAAATATAACAAACCACCATACACTCCTTAAAAATGAAAAGAAGTAGATAAGGCTTCATTAAACTAAATAAAACTCATTACGATATAAAGCGAAATTTCATTATAGAATTTTCTTAAATTTTTTACGAAATAATTCGGTTTTCGATTTTCAACAACCATTTTGAAGATCGAACGCCTAAATGCCGGAGAATCTCTTCAAATCTTTCAAGTCCCTTGAAATACTCAAATTCCGTCAATAAGTAATTTGAACGTTAATTAAAAAAATGTAAAGAATAAAACAATGATGAAGGTTTTTGAAGTTTTCTTCGAGTTATTTGAAATTCTGACTTAACATCACGACCAGTTCGAGATAAGCCCCAAAAATGTACTTCTATTGGACTTTTTCTATATTCCTTGAAGTTCTTTGAATTTGCTTGAAGTTTTTTGAATTTCCTTGAAACCCCTTAAAGTATTGAGATTCGGGAAACTTTGTATAAATACTTTATTAAGAACCTTCAAAATCCCAATAAATTAGTAAAATCTTTGGAAATATTATAAACAAATTTTAAATCGTAAGATTTCTAAATTTTATCGAAAGCTTTTGCATCTTAAATCACTTCGGTCACATTATTAATGCGGATTAGTCTTTTTAACTGTAAATCGAAATAATTATAATAGTAACGATTTTTAAGATTGTTCTACTCCAAAAAGAAGAATATTTGATGTTTTGCAAAAATTTTGATTAGGAAAGCACGTTCAATTTGAGATTGATGTTTATTTATTTTTTATTTTACAAAACTTAATTTTATTTTCTAGAATCAGACATTATAAAACGTCTCAAAATTTGTTTAACACACAGACTCTAAATTGATTTATTTTCATACTTTTTCGGATTATGGGCAAAATGTAGAAGCTGAAGATTTTCCTTTAAGCTCGAAAAATGACGATTCCAACAGAAGACAACTACTGACCTCTTATGGTTCTATTGCTTTTTCTAACACCCCCTAAATTTTTTTGAATATTCTTCTTCGCATTAAAATCTTTATGCTTACCCAAATGAACATAATTTTTCTTTAGATTTGGCATCTAATGTTAAGTCTAGATCAATAGTAAATTTAGATCCAAAAGATTGAGTGATACAGAAAAACCTAGAACATTTGGATAAAAATGATTCTGCTCATCCATTACCCCAAAAAGGAATAATTATCCTAACAAGATCTCCATTATTTCCACTAGTAGCCGGAGGCGAGACAAGATCTTTCATAGACCTAGAAAGGATGAAAGTTATCGGAAATATAAACTTTACAATTGAGAATACACACGGTCTAAAACACGGCGCAAATAGCGAAGTCCAGCTAGCATCTCGGAAGTTAATTGCGCAAATAGAATCTAAAAAAAGGATAGACATACGCGAGCAAAATTATTACCCCTTTAACTTCGAATCCTACCCCAACTGAACTTTCTCTATCTTTGAACCATCCAGTGCATCCTAGAGACAAGGCTGTGTCGACCCCGGATAGAGATTGTCTCTACTCCTCATAGACACTGTCCGGGAACCATAAGGGGCTAGCCCAAAATATTGGTGAATTTACGTTTTTTGGCTTTCTGTATTATCTAATCTGTAGTACGTGCATAGATTTTGTCAGAACATGAAAAAATTTAATTTTACTATTAGGAATAAAAGAAAAAAAGTTCTTCAAGGTGCTATCCCGAGGCGTAAGCAAAGAATATAACGGGCTAACCCAGTACACATTCTAATGGAAATTCCTGTTTTTTTTAAAGTCCTGCGAGGTTTCAAGTAAAGATTACTAGTATACTCGTAGATTCTGAAGGTTAATATGGATACTATGAACAAGTTTTTGCGTTTATTTGACATTAAAAACTGTATAAAAAAAAACACATTTTTGTCAAAAAATAACCTGCGTGAATATTTTTTGTCTTTTTTCATCTGTACATACTGAAAATAATTACAATTTACACGGAGGTTATTATTTCAGAGTGTTTTCGAATCTAATTAAAAAAAATAATTTCTCCATGTCGATTTTTTGTGTCGAACAATGAGAAAGGATGTTGATCGTATGTTAAATGTAGCGCGAATGTAGGCGTGGATTGCTGCTTAGTCCTCTATGTTCTCCGAATACTTTTTGTTGAAAAACCTCCTCTTGTGAGAAACCTCCTGAAAAATTTTCCAAATAAGGGTTAGTCTCTTATGTTTCCAAATCAATAAAGTAGCTCATTTTTGTAGTCCATTGCTGTGGATTTTAAAGTAGTTTTGCGGGAATGACATGATCATTTTGAGCTTTTAGAGTTTGGACTTTCTTACTAGAAAGTCGTATTGGCACGTGGTCAAGTCACGATCACATGATCGGGCCCATTCTTAGATTCTGGTAAAGTTTTTTTTCTGTGCAATTATATTTTGATTGACATTATTTTTTTTTTGTGGTTATGCTTTTGACTGATTTTGACTACTTCTGTATTTTCTTTTTCATTCTTGTCCGTATGATCATAATTTCTGTTTCTTTGCTTTGCTCATTGTGGATTTATTGATGACTTCTTTATCTATTCATGATTTTAATTTGTTATGGTTATGTAACTATTGTATCCTTTAAACAATGTTTCTTTTTTAAGTTACTTTTTTAGATATTCTGTCGAGAACATACCCCTGTTGATTGTCCCTTATGTTTCCCCTTTTTTTTTAATTTCCTTATACACCCGATTATGATGACTCGATTCTAAATTGCATTTACCACTCTTCTGCTTACACCATCTTTTACTACCCCTTATTCTTCAATACGATTTTTGAATTGTGTGCACTTGTATCAACTATGGTCCTACGCTGATTGTTAAATCCCCTTAGATTACTTATTTTGATTACCTCTTTTTAAGTTACCATTTTTATTTTAATTGCAATCACCCCAATAACGATGACCGCCCTATAGATTCTGAATAGTTCTGCTTGATTACCTGTTTTTCGTTACTATATTGATTTTGTTTTTTAAACTTAACTTATGGCTACCACTCTAGATTTTCCCTTTTGTTACCCTCTTTAATTTTAATTATGACTACCCCACCAAAGAAAAGGAACTGCTGGGATTTGGATACCCTTTCTTCTGGAATAAAGTCTGACGATCCGAAAATTTTCTCGTGATTAACCTGTAATTTAGAGCTAAAACATAACTTACGACCATCTTTTTAGTTATGACACATTTTGTTTCTAATCCCCATTTCTCTTTTTAGCCCTGTCTAGTTTAGCTTTTGTTACGAATATGTTCCAATTTTTATTATCTTTCTTTACCTACGAAAATGATTATATCCCTGTATTTGGGATTATGATCTTGAGGTTGGGTAACCTTCACTATTAATAGATATGTATTTACAGGTTATGCAAGACTGTGAAAAATAATCGTAATTTTCCCTTACGATAGTATGCAATTTTTCCTATACTTTTGAATAACCTATAGAAGAATTAAAATTTTTTTTGTTCACTTGTAAATTTCCCTTACACGTCGATAATATCGTACACTGGTGGGGGAAAACTTTCAGTCCGGTATGGAACTTTGATGCGCGGCTGGAGAATGCGCAGCTGAGTCAAGCGCGCATGTGCTGTAACTATAGTGAATAAAGAAGAATAAATTAGTTTTAGTATTATACGTGCAAAATGGTTTGGAGTTGCAGCTTTTAATTCAATGCTTTTAATTTATCTTCGATGTATAGTGGAACAAATTTCGTAGGATAATTATTCAAAAACTAAATATTTTTAATGCAATCAATATTGGTAATGTGAAAAGATTCGTGTAATAATTTGTAGATTTTGTCAACGAGATTCTTAATAGCAGCTATTTTGTGTTCAATTCGATGGTTAGAAAAAAATTTTATGTATCTTTCTGAATAATTGCCTTTTCTATACCAATCAGTAATAGAAGTTCCATCATTCGTTTTTATAACCTTGGCATTAAAAAACGGCGCAGAATTATCAATTTACATTTCATGAGTAAATTTAAATATAGGATGATGAGAATTAAACTTTAGTTTAACTTAATCTAATTTATGTTTTGGAAAAGTCATGAAAATATTATCGACTTATCTATGAAATGTGTGCAAATTAAAGTCTAAATTAATGTTAACTGAGTTTTCTAAGTCTTGCATAACTAAATCTGCCAAAATATGTGATATTGGAGAGCCCATTGGAGTGCCATGTATTTGACTATAATATTAACTGTTAAATTAAAAAACTGTTTGCGTCTTAAAAAATTCTAATCCTTTTTTAAATTCACTGAGAGGTGAGTCAGTAAGATTTTTAATATTCATCTGTCATCTGAGAACACTATTTTTAATCAATTCTAATGGAACATCTGTAAATAAAGATGAAAAATTTAACGAAAACATAATGTGATCTTAAGGATCAGTTTGTTTAGTTATTATATTTTTTAAGACAGAAGAATTTACCATCTGACTTTCTGGAATTACTGAGGATTCTTTTAATATGTTATTAAAAAGTTTTTCTATTTTAAAAGTTGGACAATTGATACGAGAAACAACAGGACGCATAGGAGAATTCGGTTGATCTATTTTTGGTAGAACTTATAGTCTGGGAAGATTGGTATCGTGAACCAAAATATCCTTACGCTGTATCTTTTCTCACAAATGTTTTTTCTTGATTCAATTTCAGGATTAATAGCTAGCCTTTCATGTACTATGATATGATTTTGTAAATTTTTCATTGTATTAGTATAAGAATTATTTTTAGAACAACAATAACGCTGCCTTTGTCTGCATGAGTTATGAGTAATTGTTGGTTTGATTCAATAAATAATTTAGTTTTTTAAATATGCTTAGCAAACATTCTATCTAGATGTAAAACTTTATTACTGTTGAAAAAATGTTGTGAAGAATTTAGGATTCCATGTCTAAGCATATATCTATCCTCTGAATTTTCAATTAATCTTATATTAGACTCCACATCTTTTACAATGTTGAAGACAATATAACGTGTACTTAAGACAAACAAGGAACTAAATTTGTTAATATTTGTTAATATTATCTGTCCAACACTACAATTGTGAATTAATTTATAACTTTTTATCATAGCGTCGTTCTTGTTGTAAATTATTTGAAACATTATCATATTAATTTTTTTAAATATTAGTATAAATAATAAAAAGGAAAAAAATTGCTAAGCTTGATCTTAACATTATTAAAAATATTTATGAGAAATGCTAAATGTCAGTTTATATCTTTAATATCGCCATTCAATAACGGACTTTCTAAAGAATCTAAAATCAAGTTATCGTGATTCTTAGAAGAAAAACTACAAAACTGTGAATTCCTAACATTATTAGTAGCAATATAGTTGACCAATATGGAACTGTTGTTTCCTGGTGAGGAGAACGTTTTGACTCCCGAAACGTAGAATTTTTAATCAAGGATCTATAACATCATGAGATCCTAATTGTCTGAAGTATTTCCATTTCTTTCAAAAATACTGCTGTAATTTATTATAGTATTATTATTTTTATTACCTAAAAAAAAAAATCAACATCAACACCGGAGCAACAACATCGATTTGAATTAAACACAACAGACTTTATTATATCAGCAATATCGTTTATTTTGTGCAACACAGTTTTAGAATAATATAAATAAATAATTAAAAATGTTCAGCTTTTGCAACCTTTTCATGTCAAAATAGAAAACATTTTTGTTTTTGGAAAGTCACTTAATATACAGACTTTAGTAATGAAGCACCTTTCTCAGTAAATTTCCGATTCATGAGATTTTGTGATAAGAAAATAATTTAAAAAATAAGGCGAATCCAGTAACTTAGTTACCAAACTCGTACCAAATTTTCTAGCCTCACAATAGAAATTGTTGAAGAAATTTGAAAGTAATTACTTTAACATATAAGGGAACGTTGGACTAATGTGAAATGTAGATGGAGCTATGTATTTACAGAACTCATCTATGAAAATATGGAAAACCTCTAATTTGTCGATCTTCAAGTCGTAATTTTTCAACTACTGTAAAAATACTATTTTTATTATTATTTAACAATTGTGAATTTGTTAATATTCCTTTTTTCGACTTTTTCAAAGAACCAATCAGAACTGCTCATATCCATTAAATGGTTACTTGTTCACTCATTTGAATCTATTCATTTTTTTGAAATAGATTGCAATTTAGTAATTCAAACTAACTTATTGCATAGGTAATATTGAATTTCAACATTTTTTTTAAAAGTCGATAGTGAGTAAATTGGAGAAAATCTATTTAAATTTTCTATTCAACAGCCTACCACCCTATTCACTTGAAACAATGGAAGAAAAGCTCCTCGAATTTTTTCTTTACCATCTTTGTAAACACAAAATATTATGTAAGGAAATACAATTCGTTCAGTTATATCAGTTTCTTCCCTAGGACGTCGATTACTGCTTAGGGCCTCAATTTTTGTCGGTATGGGCCCAGTTGTTGCATAAAAAACATTTACTCTGAAGTATTTTCCGGAATAAACAATATACCAGATGTTCTTAGTCGGTTCCATAATTTCTGGTCCTTGTGAAGAAAAGAGAGATTTATTAATTAAAAAATAAATAAAAATCAATATAAAACTTAAATTACTCCTGATCAAGACATAATGAAGTCAAGGAGTTCTAAATCAGCATCTCATTTTTGAGACTGTAATAGACTTAAATTTATGTTTGAAGACAATTTTCTATATGTAAAAGACATTTGTTTATATGTTCATTTGAATTTTTCTGACTCCAAGATAGCCGGTAATCATTAATATAAATCGAAAAATAGGACAAAAAGTAAAATGGAAGAATGTTCTGTGGTTCTTTGTTTAGCAACTACAGAGCTTGCTTGAAACTCTACAAAGCGTAGCCCCAAACTATCAACCTGCTGAATTTTGCAAAATTTCCGCAAGGATGGTTTCCGAAAGAACTTTTAGAGCAATGTTAGAGTTTGAGATTTTTCTAATATCAAAGTCTAACAGTTTCCAGTGGCATTTCGGACTATTAATATTACTTCCGGAAACCTTCCTGAGACACTCTATTCTTAACGACTTTACAAATTTGACCTAGGGGTAGTTTTGAAAAGGTTTTGCTGATAAATGGCAAAAATGAGAGTTTTCATAGCTTCGAAATGAATGTTAAGAGAAATTTCAAAAATGAGACTTCTCATCGAATCTAGGTCCTAAACAAATTTTAATTCAACTTATGACTATCAGCATTATATCTTACAAACATCCTCAAGCACCCCAACTACCCAAGAGTTTTAAGTTTAGACTTAGGGGTGGTTTAGAAAATAATTTCAAGATAAGTTTTGAAATGAGACTTCCGGTTTCAAAAATAATTTCCATACAAATGTTAAAAATGAGACTTGTCATATAGAAGTATCAAAGTCTCTGAAAAATTCTAAATTCAACTTTTGAGAATTAGCATCACTTCTGATAACCTTTACATATTTTGGGGGACTTTTATAGTATGGGAAGTCTCATTTTAGAAATTTATCTGAAAATCATTTTCGAAACCACTTCTCGATCCAATTGATATAAAAATTATGTTCAAAACTACCCCTAGGTCCAATTTTAATACTTGTAGGCAGTAGGGATGTCTCAAGGCGCTTGTCGGAAATGATTCGATCAGACAGAAATTAAATTGAAATTTTTTTCACTTTCATACCCTGAAAATTCTAGCTTGCGACATTTATCTGAAAATTCTGTTTAAAATCAGCTCTAGGTATAATTTAAAAACTTCTCAATAGTAGGGATGCCTCAGGAAGGTAGACATAAGTGATGCCAATATGTAGAAATTGAAGTTGATTTTCCTCGTAACCTTTAAAACTATAAAAAGTCTCATTTTCGATACTTATCTGAATATTTCTATTCAAACCACCTCTAGTTGTTAATTGAAAACCTTTGTACAATGGATGTGCCTCGGGAAGGTCGTCAGATTTGATTTTGATCGTCAGAAATTGAACTGATTTTTTTTTTGCTTTGACATATTTATCTAAATATTCATTTTAAAACTACCCCTAGGTCATTTTTAAAAATTTTTTAAGGATAGGGAGTCTCGGAAATGTTTCTCGAAGTAATATCAATAGTCAGATTCGCAATTAAAAAATTATTTTAGGCTTTGGTATTAGAAAAAGCTCAATCTCTAACACTGATCTAAAAGTTCTTTCAGAAGCCATCCCTGAGAAAAATTTTTAAACTCTTCGATAGCAGGGTGGTTTTAGGAATGTTTCCGGAAATTATATCAATGGTCTCAAATGCAACATTGTCGCCCAAACTGAAGGGTCGCGGTTGCCTAGAAGAATAATAAAAGTTATAAAAATACTCAAAGCATTCTCTCTAAAGCACTGCGTGTGTATTATGGTAATTTATCATTCTCCGGCGATTCGGGGAAGATTCATTGTCTAAAAAAATGGAAACAACAAGTAAGATTAGATTAGAAGAAACTAATGTAGATATCTGAAGAAATGTAAATCTAGGAAATAAAATTCTTAGAAATTGAAAACAAAATATAGAAATAAATTAGTTTTCTAAGATTTTTGTTCTTAGGTTTAATTGTTTAAATAAATTTTAAAAATACACGTAACTTTGTTGCTCTGTAATTGCTTAACAAAGTACCACAGAACATTCTTGCATTTGACATTTGTACATTCTTTCTGTGTTTTCAAGGATATATTCGTTGGGACTGACAACTTCTTAATTTTCTAATTCGAAATAACTAAGTTAACTTGTCTCAGTTTTGAGACGCAGCCAGACATCAATGCTTTGAAGACGAACTCGAAAAAAGCAAGGCGAATCGTTTTTACTCTAGTAATGTGCATTATTATTGTGACCGGAATTCTTATGAATTCAAAATAATTCGATAAACTTTTAAACGATTTCAAATAATTTGGTATATTTTGAAGAATTTCAAGGAATTTTCAAGAGCTTATGAAATTTTGGAAGATAATAATTTAAAAGTAATTCAAGAGAATTTCATGCCAATTCCTTATATTAGCCGCGGAGGCAGAGGCTAAAAATGCAAGCAAAGCGAGAAAATAGTGACATGCTGGAGAGGCGAGGCAAAGCGCATTGAGGAAGACTAGAGCTATAAAATTCAGCGGCTTAGAGATAAGATGGGGATAAATGTTAATTTTTAAGAGGCATTTCTAAGAAGATTTTGTAATAAATGGGAGTGTAAGGAAGCCAATTTTTAAAGGCCAGCAGGTCGAAAAAGAAACGTTTATCTATCTATCCAACAATTTCCTGAAATTTTGAAAAATCTAGAAGGGCTTTATGGCACCCATAAGGTTTTAGGATATTTTAAAAGATTTTTCAGTATTCGACATGGATTAAGAAAATGTTTATAAGGTTTTAGAGGGTTATGCTAATTTTATTGTAATTTGAAGATTCTTAATAAATAATTTCAATATATTTTCCAGAATATCAATATTTCAAAGGATATAAGAAACTTTGAAAAATATCATGAAATTTGATGTGAAATTTAAAGATTTTATACGTAAAATTTTAATAGAATTAAAAAAAATCACTCTCGCAAGATTTAAGGGATTTCAGAAAAATAAAAAGTTCTAAAAAGTTTCTGAAATTTGCAAGTTTTAAATTTGTTGAATATTTTGTAATATTTTTAATTAGTAGAAACATTGAAAAGCTCTAGTGAAGTTCTTCGATCTTCTAGATTGTTGCCGAAAATTTAAACCGGAATTATTTAATACAAGATTTGAGAAAATTCTATAATTTCATTTATATCATATTCTATTAGCGTTACATTATGATCGCAATCTTTTTAAAAATTATTTAGGTTATTTAAGGTCAGGTAAAAAATTACCAAACAATCTGTTACGTGAATAATAAATGGCCTCTTACTTGCGCGTTTCGGTGCTCTGACTCCCATAATCGATCCATTTTTCCACAAATATACAACCGTTGGGTAGTAACTATCTAATTTATCAAGAAGAACTAGAAAGTTATTATGTTGGTAAAATTGAGGGTCATTAGGACGAGTCATACCCTCAAAGAGAGCTTGCTCTACTTTTGTTTGTGATCCTTCAAATAGCCACAAAAAAACTAATTTATTCATATAAAGGACTTCCTTATCGTGATCGCGTTTAAGAGGTTCGTCGAAAACTTCTCCCGGATGAAATCCCTGCCCGTTCCGCGAACCGCGCGGGCGTCCGGCTCCGGCACGGCGCCCCCCGTGCGTATTCAATGGGGCTGAACTTGACTCCGGAATATCAGCAGCATTGGCTTCTGTAAAAAGAAGACAAAGGATTCTAATTCAGAACAAAAAAAATATAAATTTAAAAATAATAAATGCATAAATACATGTATTCCTATGTAAATTTCTTCCATTACTAGTATTTAGAAATCTACACTATTCCTTTAACTATCTGAAACCCTTAAATTTTGGGGATTTTCTACATTTTGAGAAGTCTCTGAGTTCGCAAAATTTTCAAATAATACAAAAACTTTAGAGAAACTCAGAAGAATATAATAGATGCAGAGACTTGAGTAACATAATAATTATGTTATATTATATATTATATAGTTACTATTTTTATTAAATTTAATAATAAATTAATATTAATTCAATTTAGAGAAATTGATCGGCAACCTGGACCGGAGCTACATAACTTGAAATAAAAATTTCACTTAAAAAGTTAGGGCACTGTCTCGAAAGTTACGTAAAGGAATCACACGCTGAACAAGTAAGTGACCGCCTGATCGAAAGAGGGATTCAAGTCTTCTGGGAATAAGTATACGGAAATACTCTTTATTTATGAAGAAGTTTTAGATATATCTCTCATTTGTTACTTTTGGCAAATAAATTGATCGAATGCTAAGAAAAGTATCCACGAATTACTGCTGAAGAAGTGAAAAAAGTTATTGCTAGAGCTAAGCACTTTTCAGACCGCAGAACCAGATCAGGCATTGATCAGCGCAAGAACGCACGGCACTGATCCCTAAGACTGGGAATTTGTCAAGCTCTAAGAAATAACGGTCCATAGCTTGTTTAAACACCAGCTAAAGCTGAAAGCCGGCATAGAGAGGAATAGTTAAACAACGTGGATGCAGGGAGAAGCTGTTAATAGACAGATGTAGTATCCAGGATTCAATTAGGTGATTGAGGCAATCTTTCCATTGCTTAGATTGACTCCTGGAAGGCATTTGATGAGATAAACCCTAATCTACTTATCAAACTTATTGAGTTCCTGAAGAAGTATCCAAGAATAGTGAGATGTATTGAAGAGCCTATGTTCTTGTGGTAAACAAGATTTGTCATAAGATCAGATAAAGATCAAGTGACTACCAGCTATGTCACATATAATAGGTCGGGAGAAGGGTCTTCCAAAGAGAATCTCTGAATCCCACACTTTTTTGCATCACGGCCTCATGAAACTTGCCTCTTTAAAAAACGGACCTTGGCATTCTTTTTACGGTGGTCAATAGGTACTTTCAAGAAATAGGCATTTGCTTCAGACTGAAGAAGTGAGTGCGTTCTTCTAACAGAAGAAAGAAGAGAAAATACATCATCGCGTGATGAACAGGATATTGACATTATAGTTGGAAATACCATTTAACATCTTGGTAATGGAGAAACATCTGCATCTCTTGTAATACCACAAGCAAAACCCCAAGATTTGCGTATGTGAATAGCGGCCCTTAAAGAAGGGCATCGCCAAATTACCAGAAAAATTTGTTCTTCCAAATCATCCGGGATAATATGGGATAAAATAATAGCATAAGAACTAGAAGCTCACTATTCACTATACTGCTATACACTTTTAGTTTTGTAAAATAGATCGTCGATGGTCGATGAGTTAAAGAAATTGGATCGAAGCACACGGCAAATGATAACAATCCATAGAAATCATAATCCTGGATCTTCCTTAGCTCATATATACCTCCCTCGAGAAAAAGGGTGTAGCTATTTTCTGAGCTTGAAGTGTCTTAATCAAAGGAAGGCTTTTGCTAAAGAATAGCAAGAATTTCTGAATAGCACAGACACCACAAATGACCTAGCATCACTAGTTATATGTGTCTACAAAACGAAACTCTCTCAGTCCTGCAGGAATCTTAGGATCGCGAAGCATGTTCAAAGCACAATCTTCACCCGATAACTTTGAATTTTGATGTCCTTCACCTCGTTCTTAGAAATCTTAATGTGCCTCAGAAAATAACAAATATAGACATGGTTCTTAAGGTCCAAGACTGTCACTAAAGCTATAAATAATATTCTGTTACGACCTGTTTTATTCTCAGGGCAGTACTCTAAATCTGGCCACCTTTATCCTCTTTTTACTAAAGTTTTATATTTATTTTTTGAAAATGTAATAAAAAGTACTTTTTTTATTTTATTTTCTCGAAAAACGAAATATTTACATTTAAAAACTCACGCTTATTTGCATCACCTTATTCTTGTACTGATATTTAGTAAATACCTTGTCTGAAAATGATTTCGGATTTACTTCAAAAACGAAAAAAGCTACAGAATTTCATCCAGGGAAAAAAAGCCTAATTACTTTTCTATAATAATATGTAATTTTTATTTTTAAATTCGAATCTAACTTCAGAGGTCTTCAAGAACCAACGATTTTAATTTCCTTTCTAAATCACAGCATTTTGTTCTTGCTTCGAAATATTATTATGTACTTACGCGTCTGATATGTTTGCTGTGGCTGCCCTGCTGAAAGTTTGTAGAATCCTGCTGATGCTGATACTGTAGGCATAGCTGTAAAATACAATTTAAAGATTTTTATTAAAAATTTTTTTTGACAAATCTAAAAATTTTCTATTAGTCTTAACTATAGATAGAATAAGTGTTTCAATTACTGTAGGTGTACCTGGTACTGCATTTTTTCGCCAAATCAGAATCAGTTACATCTTATTAATACATATTTAAAAAAATACATTCATAAGACGTGAAAATCCATAATTTTGCTTCTATTTCAGTAACCGAAGTGAACTAGGATTAGGAGCAGATATTGAAATTCAACCAGAAAGTTACTGCATATTTCTATACATTTTAGTAAATGTCTATATATGCCCATAGATTTTCACACATTTCAATACATTATCATAATTTTCGACAAAGTTCACAAAATTTCCAAATTTCTACGAATTTCATAAATTTATGTACTTGTTAATTTAAAATTTTAAACTTGTTTCAAAGGTCTCTAAGGGCCAACATCGTTTAGCGAGAACATTTTATTGATGGTTAAGAAATAAAATTTGGATTTATTTCCGCTTCTCAACGAGTTTTTGTTCATTCAAAAAGGTATGATATACTTACCTTGAAATTGAGACCTCCATCTGCAAGATATATTTTTAAAAAATTCTGTAATTTTTTATTTAAAAAATTTTTTTAATTTTAATCGGTGCCGGATTTCACTTGAAGTCTAACCTGAAAACAACCCTTAAAACTAAAAATGTCAATTTTTCATGAAATCGACCTTTTGCACATTGTATTCTCGTTTTCTTTTTACCTAAGATTATTAATATTGATCTAGTGGATATATTTATTAACGTTGGTTCATTAATTTTACATTTTTCAAACAAATGGAATTTCTGTAAATAATTTCTTTTATTAAAAATTATTAATATTTCTTCAGTGAAATATTTATCAACATTGTTTGATTAATTTTATTTTAAAAAATTGTTATTAAAGTTATTACTTAAATATTACTGATAAATTAATAATTATTAAGTTAGTTATTATTTAGTTATTAATTATTACTGGTAAATATTCCACTAGACCAACAGTAATAATTTTTATTTGAAAAAATTTGAAACAGAATTATATAAACAAACTCTATTTGTTTAAACAATTAAAAATTATTGAAATAATATTATTAAATATTCCACTACACTAACAGTAATAATCTAAAGAGGAAAAAATTGTACGAAAAAAATTTAAACAAATTCCATTTGTTTAAATAATTAAAGATTGATTAACCAATGATAACAAATATTCCAGTAGACCAATATTAATAATTTTAAATACAAAAATACCAGAATATAGTGCTCAAAATATCTATTTCATGAAGAATTCATATTTTTTGTTTGATGGGTAGTTTTCAGATACTCGTGGGCGTGTGTCAGGAGTGGCAAACCCATATATGGGGCCCATATATATCCCATATATATCCCTCAACTGCCCCAACTCAAAAAGTCATGTTTTTCGATTGTCTCTAAATTCTGGGAATATGTTCGCCTACCCAACAGTAGTTAATCCACAAACTTATAGACCAGGATTACCAACCCTCCCCAAGTGAGGGGGGGTTGAATTTTCAACCCCAAAGCATGCAAGGTGTAGTTTCAAACGCCTGTAACTTCCTTTCTGATTACGCGATTTAAAATTTTTATGAGGGTTTTGGAAAGTGCTTTTTATACGCTTTCATCCTATTTTATTATTTATAACAAAAAAATTGTTTAAACAATTTTTTCAATAAATCAATTGTTTATTTAACTTTTTTCGAAATTTAGGCCTCTACGATTTTTTTTTAAATAGTCTCAAAAGAAAGCTTGACTTTTTTACTATGAAAAATGTCTAATAAGAAAATGGACAAATTGAAATTCATTGAGTTACAGAGCCGGTTGTGGAGGGAGTCCTCGCGCTCGCACTCGGGCGTTATGCGGCAGCATACCGCGGAACAGTTTTCAAGTATGCTATTTTTTTGTATTACTCACATTGATCCAAAATTGCATGAAGTCATCGGAAAAAACTATATACTTAATCGAAAATATTGATTAATTGAGCGGTTGGGTGCAAGAACGGCTTACTTGTATTTTCAGAAGTCACTTGCTCTTCATTTGTTCTCCACGAAATTATGTGCAAAACAAACGAAACACAGTATAGAATTGACTGACAACCATGACTGTTTAAAAGTAATAATGTGCAGTAATCCAACTCCTGCTTGTCATTTTAGTGAATGTGAAAATTGTCCTGGCATTCAAGTCCTGAAAGAACATTTCTTGATTATGTTCGATTTTGCAGAAAACTATGCTCACGTGTTTCAAAAGAGAAGAACGAATTGAAGCATGTGAGCATAGCTATTATTTCAGACAACTTACACCATGACACGGTTGCTGTGCATTTATACCAAAGGTTAATTGTTGACTATCTTAAGAAGCGTTTCAATCCTAAGAAATTTCATTATGTCACAGATGGAGCACCACAGCATTTTAAGAACAAATACAACTTTGCGAATCTTCTGTGCCATGAAAAATATTTTGGCATCCCGGCAGACTGGACTTTCCATCCAACTGCCCATGGAAAAGGACGATGCGATGGAATCGGAGGTAATCTGAAGCGTCTTGCTGCAAGAGCCAGCTTGCAACGTTCAGCGGAGAATCAGATCTTAACAGTTTACGAGTTATTAGAATGAGGCAGAGAAAACTTGAAGGAAACTGTCGTATTTTTCAGTAGCAAAGAAGAGCATGCAGCGATGACAATAAAATTAGCAGATCGATTTAGTAAGGCTGTGACGATACCAGGTACACTCAAATATCATTCATTCGCTCCGAACGCAAAGGGACAGCTGGATCTGAAACGATTTTCCTATGAGGAGAAAAGTGAGGTTTTCCCGAAGCCTAACCGTAATCGAAAGCAGAATAGTACTCCAAGTAAGTAGAAAGCTGGTACGAAGAAGAGGCGAACAGCATAAATAGGCTGTGTAGTGAGAGGCAAGGGGACTCACAAAAATCAAGCACCCCAGAAAGTGAGAGGCGAGGGGACTCACTAAAATTAAGCACCCCGAATCATCTTGCAGATGAAAGGAGTCTAAAATCGCACTGTCACCTCCACGTGGTAGACTCTGGAAACTATAACTTGATAGGATGTAGGCTGACGACAGGCGTTAATTACTTATCCGTTAGTACTTGATTTACTCAAACACTTTATACGTGAGAAGTTGGTTGAATCATGTATTTGTTTTAAAAAATTGCAAGAGCAATAACCAATTATTGTCAGATAATAAATTATAATAGTGAGGAATCATTTATCTTCAGAAAAATACTGTTCATTTTTAAGAAAGTGCTTTTTACTTAATATTTTTTCATAATAACTTTAAAAATTTTTAACTTCTTCAAACTTACTAGTTAACATTACTGAATAGTTCTTTCCGATGACTTCATGCAACTTTGGATCAATGTGGGTAATACAAAAAAATGGAATACTTGAAAACTGTTCCGCGGTATGCTGCCGCATAACGTCCGAGTGCGAGCGCGAGGACTCCCTCTACAACCGGCTTTGTAACTCAATGAATTTCAATTTGTCCATTTTCTTATTAGACATTTTTCATAGTAAAAAAGTCAAGCTTTCTTTTGAGACTATTCAAAAAAAATCGTAGATGCCTAAATTGCAAAAAAAGTTAAATAAACAATTGATTTATTGAAAAAATTGATTAAACAATTGTTTTTGTTATAAATAATGAAAAAGGATGAAAGCGTGTAAAAAGCACTTTCCAAAACCCTCATAAAAATTTTAAATCGCGTAATTAGAAAGTAAGTTACAGGCGTTTGAATCTATCCCTGCAGGCATTGGGATTGAAAATTCAACCCCCCCCCTCACTTGGGGAGGGTTGGTAATCCTGGTCTATAAGTTTGTGGATTAACTTCTGTTAGGTAGGCGAACATATTCCCAGAATTTAGAGACAATCGAAAAACATGACTTTTTGAGTTGGGGCAGTTGAGTAATAATGCCCCATATATGATACATGAATTTCTTCGTTGGATAATTCTCTACAGGCTCCCATACTTTCTCGTCACATTTTTTCAAAACCTAAAAAATTATTCCAAAAACTCAAAAAAGTGATTTTTCCCATGCATTTAACATGGGAAACTTCAAGTCAAAACCGGCGCCTGTTAAAATCGAAAAATAAAAAAATAAAAAATTAGAGAATTTTCTTTTTTCGATTTTAGAACGAAATTGGGGGGATCGTTGCCCTCTAAAGAATAAAAGCCTAATTGAGCCACCCTATCGCCGTATATCGCCGGTACTTAGGAGAATGAACCCGTAAATTATATTGCTGTGAAAAAAACTTCTTATCATAACGCCATGAAAAAAAAAACTCATCTCTATAAAATGTGATAAACAAAAATATATGTCAGTAAGCACTGTATAAATTATATATTGGTGAACGCTGTAAAAAAACACGTTTTGTATAAATACTGTGAAAAAAACCCGCATCATTGCATGGCCGTAAAAAACCTTATTCATGAAAATACCGTATTAAGTAACTTATTAAGAAGGCATCCTCAAAAAATACTTGTGAAAACGCTCCGAAAGCAAATCTTTCCACATTGTTTCTTTAAGTAAATAATTACATTTTCCTATTGTTATAATTATAAGGGTTTATTATTTTATTAATAATAAAATATGTTATATAATTTAAAATTAAATTCTTGTATTTCTTAGATCAACTTTTTGTTGCATGTATTTTTCCTTTCAGTAAATTTACTTGAAAATGCTTACTCGGTGGTTCTTGGGGTCGCTGATTACGAATCTAAAGTCAGAAGTTCGAAATTTTCAATTAAAAATAGCTTATTCAATATAGCGATTACAAAATGTTGGAAAAAGAGTTATATGAGCTTGAAAATATATACTTGGGGATTTTTGGGGACGCTTACTACGAATCTGAAGTCATAATTTATAAATTTTTAATTCAAGAGGGTGGACTCAAGATGGCTATTTCAACATTTTCAATAAAGAGATATATGAGCTTGAAACTTCTTACTCGGGAATTTTTGGGATCGCTGATTACGAGTTTGAAGTCGCAATTTATAAATATTCAAATTTAAGATATCAGATTCAAGATGGCGGTTT